>NC_056741.1:734685518-734698018 GCF_019279795.1 Protopterus annectens | reverse complement strand
GTAATGACTAGTCAATCAGGGGTTTGAACCCCTGTACTGGTAGGTGTGTGACAGATGATGCTTAGGTTTTAGTCTCCAAGCCTTTCTCTGATGTACTTTGCCTCTGTCTGTCCCTCCCACACACTCTCTGGTGGATGTGGAGTTGCACACCTGCTCAGCAGCAGCTTGTGTTTTGTAAGTGATGGTCATGATCAGGTGATAACCTCTGCACCTATTGCAGTCCTCCTCTAGCTGATTGCATGCGGAGCAGCAGTGATGATGTTTCCATAGCCAATCGCATGGAAACACAGTACAATATCTAGGAACATCATGTTGGTGTTTGCCCATGACAGTCACTGTGAGTGGTAACTGGATCTAGTGTTTGGTAAACGGCATCACATATGACATCTGGATGGTCCTCAAACAACATACACAGTGAGAAATAGCCTAAAGACAGGAGGGTGAAGTGCCAGACATGACTACAGCATGTAAGTGTAGCTATGCTTCATTGAGACTACTGACAGTTTAACAAGTTGTTTGTGGTAATGGCTATTCTGCATGTTTTAAAACTGACAAGACAGTGCTCTATTTGTGAGGGACCCCCATCTGTAGGGCCATCTGTGGACTGGTCAGTGTGTGGAACCATTTGTTTCCTGTGTTACTCAATGAACACATATCTGTGAACTGCAGAAGCATAGTGTGAGGATTGCAGTCAGTACATGGTGATAGTGATGAGTTACTGCCATTGCATCCCTGACTGGACATATGTCACATGAAACAGTGGTATGACAGATACTGTCTGGGGTTCTCAGTGACATGCCAATAATGGGCCACTGTTCATAGCTACAGTCACAAGTCTTCTACACTTTGTACAGATGTCATGCAGTATATATACATGTGTTGTGCTCCCTCTGCAAATGTATACCATCTGTTGTGTTGGGTTGATGGTCATATCTATGCATGCTGTTATAAGTAATCTTGACTGCTGTTGACTATTACTAAGCCATATTTGTGTTTAAACTGCAACACCACAGGCTATATGGGTTTGGAGGTCCCAGCAGAACCTCCTGTCCCACTTCAGCTGGCCATGGTACCGGGCACCAGAACATCTGGGGCCCAGCCTTGGACCTCCACCTCTGTTGGCTCTGCACCACCTTCTGGTGGAACCACCACTGAGGATGGGGCTTGTCCCCCTTGGGAGCAGGTCCAGACAGGAACATGTCTGCTGTCGTACAGTCCCGGATGTGGTGCATAGGGGACTCAATAAAGGGTTTCAAGGCCAAATACGCCAGCTTGAGGGCAGAGTGTCACATTTACAGGGTGAGCCTGCCCCTTCTAGACAGCCCTCAGCACTGCCACCTTTGCGGCTGTTTTGGTGCAGTGGTGGCTGCCCATGGCTGGGGACCTCCATCCCACTGTTTCCATCTGGGGTCTCATGGGCTTGTGACTGCTGAACACCCCTAACCATCTAAGGTGTATCCCCCCAATATGTGTCATATACTGACCCTGTATGCTGTCTTGTCTGTCATCCTACCCAACCTATCCTCCACGAGCATACCTACTCTCCTTCCAACACATCCCACTCTCACCCTACGGAAACAAAAAGACAGTCGGTTCCTAGAACAAAATTTCCCCATACATATCTGTCCATTTCACACACGTGTCCACTGAACACATGTAACCCTTTTAATATGCATCACAACATACTCCAGTTGTCCTCACCCATGTCTCTCAGGCACACGATCCTGGTATGCACATGACTCCTAAAGGTTCCAGGTACACGTGATGCAGACGACCCCATTGTACACACAACACTACCAGTCCCTCTATGGTTACCCCATTTACCTTTTTCATGATGATGATATTGCACACAGCACTTTGCAAGAGTACTGTTCTCACATAATGATTGGACAGGAACTGTTGTGTTAATGTAAATAAAATGCACAGAGTGATGTATTTGGCCAATGTACAAATGCTTGCATGTATTAATGACACGTCTGTCTGAGGGAGTCTTGATATTACATAGGGCAACACCACTACATAATACAGGCGTTGCTGGTGTTTCCCTTTTCTTCCCTTTGTAATGCCTTGTTGTCACATGGGATGTTCTGGATATATCTATATTTATTTATTTTACATTTGTTAACCGGGGGTGTCTGAAAAGGCCCTTTTTCAGCAGTGGTCCGGGGAGAAGAGCTCAACAAAGAAAAATTACTGACACATTTAGTTATTGAGATATGATCAGTATACACACAAATTACAAGAGACATGTTTTACAGTGGTATGCGGCACATAAACAGTTACAGTGGAGAGAACAAACAAAAAGATATTAATTTTAAAAATAAAGATAATTAATAGATTTGTGGTGTACAGCTGAAATTTGGAACTTTGTGGTGTACAGCTGAAATTTAGAACATAGGTAGAATACATACATAGTACACAGGTACAGTACATACATTGTGGATTAGACAGTGTTTGTGAGTAAGATTGAAAACTATTATCAAGTGCTCTAGATTTAGTATGTATATGTTATCTGCTTTCACTAGCCTGGGGAGCAATCATGGCACTGCCAACTTTGCTTGAGATGTTGCCTGATGAGGTCTTTAAAGGAGGCTTTGGATGATGTGTTTTGAATGCTAGTAGGGACAGAGTTCCATTTTTTAGCCACTGAACTACTACACAGTGCATTTCCAAAGCTATTGTAGCTGTTGGTGACTTCTAGTAGTAGTTTGCTTGATGATCTAAGAGGCCTTTTGGCTGAGTGATGTTGTACTAGGTTTTTGAGGGCAGGACACTTATTGGGGAGGTAACAGACAGAATGACAGAGGCAGAGCTGATTGTAGGTTAGGAGGTTGGGCAGTTCAAGCCAGTGGAGCTGTCTCAAAGCAGTACAGTGATGAGTTCTACATTAGCAATTTGCAGCAAAACAAGCAATTCTGTTATAGCAGGCTTCCATTTTGCTTAGTTCAGTTTTGGTGAGATTAGTCAGAATGGGAAATGCATAGAGTAGGGTGGACAGAAGTTGGGAGCGAGCAATGGCTGATCTTGTATTGTTGGTAAGAAATGGTTTGATACGGTAGAGTGACCCCAGTTTGGCATGTACTTTTTTAATAGTTAAGTTGAGATGACTATCAAATTTTAGGTGGGAGTCTATAGTTATTCCCAATAGCTTAGCCTGTGACACTGGAGCAATTGGAGTAGCATTTGTGGAGTAGATAGTGAACTGACTGTTAGTGTTTTTGTTAGAACTGGTTATAATCATAAGCTGAGTTTTCTTTGGATTGAGGATAAGTTGGGCTTTGGTAAGGTAGTTTTCAACGTCAGAGAATGCTAGTTGAGTTGTTTGCAGGAGGGTGGGAATGTTTTGTGCAGCACAGATTAAGGTAGTGTCATCTGCATACTGAATTATAGATGCATGCTGTGTGGAGGTATGGAGGTCATTTGTGAAGGCTGTGAATAGTAGTGGTCCTAAGATAGAACCCTGTGGGACTCCTATAGTTATGGGCAGCTGAGGAGAGAGAGAATTTTCCCATTTCACAGCTCGTTACCTGTCAGTTAAGTAGCTTTGGAACCAGGTAAGAGTGGAATTTGATAGATGATATTGGTTTAGTTTGTTTAGCAGGATTTGGTGTGAGACTGTGTGAAATGCTTTGGACATATCCAAAAAAAGAGTTGACACCTGTAGGCCTTCATTTCTGAGATGGTTTCTGTGTCTGTGAAGCAGAGGTGGGCTGTAGTGGTACTACGGGCAGGTCTGAATCCATGCTGAGTAGGTGACAGGATGTTGCTGTCTAGGAGATAGTCTACCATCTGCGTATGGATGCATTTTTCTAGGATTTTGGCCAGGGGGGAGAGTAAAGCAATGGGTCTGTACTTATTAAGTTCAGTGGAGGTCCCGCCTTTATGTATGGGTGTAACATAGGATATTTTCCAGAGCTTGGGCACATAGTTTTCAAGAATTGATCTGTTTATGAGAGTGGAGACTGGGATAGCAATAGCATCTGCTGTGAGTTTCAAGAAATAGCTGGGGAGTAGGTCGGCTGCTGTTGATGAGGTTTTTAGTTTGGAGAGCATGCTTTTGATTGAAGTGGTGGAAACTGTTTTGAGGGCAAAGCTTGTATTAGTGTTATTTGTGTTGGGGGGGATAGTGAGGAAGGAACTGTCCTGTGATACTAAGGATAGAATTGAGTTCACAAAGTGGGAGTTGAATTGTGTTTCGATGGGAACTTTAGTGTCAGGGGTGGTTGGTTTGGGGGTAGCCCTTTGGGTGGATTTTTAGTAGCTGGTTTACATTTTTCCAAAATTTTTGTGGGTTGTGTTGGTATTTAGTTTGTAATGTTGTGTAGTAGGATTTTTTTGTCCAGCCTAATACATTTTTTTGCATGGTTGCGCAGTTCTTGGTACTTAGTTAGGCTTTGTGTTTCTTTGTTTTTTTGATAGTAAAGCCAGGCAGTGTCTCTGGACTTGAGGATTTGTTTGGTTTCTTTACTGAGCCAGGGGTTTGTAGAGGTTCTAACCTTGATTTTGTGTAATGGAGCCACAGTGTCTAGGTGTTGTAGAAATGTTATGTTGAAATATGCTACAGCCTGGTCAAGTGGGAGGGTTTTTAGGGGGGGGGTCCAGTCACAGTTACAGAGTACAGTGTTGAGGACCTCAAGAGAGAATTTTTTTTGCGTTTCTAGTGGATATATAGTTAGTGGTTTTGCATATGCTTGTTCTACTATGTATAAAGTATATTATGTTGTGGTCACTTAAGGTGTCTGGGAGACTGCCTGTGTGAGGGTACAACGTGGGGTTGTTAGTTAGGACCCAGTCAAGGATGGATTCCCTTTTAGATTTTTTATCACATCCAGATGGAATTTGGACTAGCTGCTGGTAGCCATGAGGATTTATTAGATTACTTGGTGGTTCTGATATACAGGTGAACCAATCTAGGTTAAAGTCCCCCAGAATAAGGGTTTCTTGTGAGTATGTGGAAAAACACCAGGATAAGAAATCTTCAAGGCTAGCAGGTGTATTACCAGATGGAATATAGATCACAATTGTGGTGATGACCTTTTTAGGGTGAAGTTGTGAGATAAGTATGTCCCAATTATTGGGGGAGGGGTAGGAGTTTGGTAATTGACGGAAAGTTAAGTTGGACTTGTACAGTAAGGCAGTTCCACCCCCTTTACGAAGTGGTCTGTCTTGTCTAATGATATTGTAGCCGGTAGGGAGAACTTCTGTGTTAGCTATGGTTTTATTTAGCCAGGTTTCTGTTAAAGCAACTATGTCTGGGGAGTAGTGTGCTACTGTGGCCTGGAGTTCAGGTATTTTATTTTCATACTTCTAATATTAATATTTAGCATTAAAAGATGGCTGGTTTTGATGCTGTTGTTGATTTGCCCAGGGACGAAGAAAGTGGGGGTGTTATGTTCTGACATTTGTGTTGGAGCAGTTTGTGTTGGACAGGATGAATTTGGGCCTAGGTTGGGGTGGATATCCCCACTTATGGTGAGCCTGGCGTTTTATATATATATATATATATATATATATATATATATATATATATATATATATATATATGCATGTATCTATATCTGGACATAAACACACACACATACATCTACATGATGGAATACATTTCCTATAGTGTTGAATGACTGCCCTGGATGACATGTTTGTGATAAGATCTGGTGTGTGCAGGGTCCTAGTTTCGAGCCTTGCAGAGGCCATTTATTTTGTTGCTGGGCAGAACAAGGCCGTTGGATACGGAGTGATTAAGGCACATTAAAGCAGTTGTGAGCAGGTTTACGTGGAGCTAAGCAATGCAAACCTCCGGTTACAGTTTCTTACACTCAGTTAGCCTCTACATTGCTTCACCAGTGTAATACTCGCATACTGGCGGCCAAACAGGCTTACACCCACTTGTTCCCGCACTTGCAAATGCACTGCATTTGGTGTTTGCATCTGACACTCACACCCCTGGGTGGGAGTGAGGACTACGATATTACCTTGCGATGCCTATTACATCAGATTACATGCCTACAGTATTGGGAATGGCTGCCCATTAGGCAAAAGCATGCCATTCAGCTGTACAGAATCCGTGGCCTGTCCAGAGTTTGATTCATATTATTGGTGTGTTCCTCTTGCAATCTGAACCTGTCTGGCTAATACATGGGAACTGACACTCTTCAATACAAACAAGTAATTGGGTTTTGGAACCCACATCCTTCAGCGGAGTCATGCTACTGCATACCTAATATTCTATCATCTTTCTAAGGTTGTCAGTGGAATATGTGCTTTCTGTCCCTATCAGACCTCTCATACAATTGGGGAAAAATACCATCTGAATCAGGGACACGTCATAACAACATCAGTGACACATTTAAATTATTAGTGCTATAAACCTGACACAATGACAGACTCAGAACATATGAATTCATACACATTTTCTGAGGTAAATGATGTTTATAACTCTTAATTGTTGTCATTATTCATTACATGTAATTCACCACCTTTCCTCCAAAAGTCACAAGTTTTAGGAGGGATTAAGTGGGACAGAGTTAGAAATTGAGTTGAAATCAGAGACGTCCCTGGAAATCGGGGACAGTTCAGAGGTATGGTCCCTATTTGTTCCCCCAATGGTTTATGTCCTCTCCAGTAGATTTGCTCTTGGGGGTTGAGAGGTATGGGCGTCAGCTATGCCCATTTCGGAATATTACTTACATCTCCGGGGCAGTCCTAATACAACTGCACCAGCCAACACCTGCACGCCTAGGCCCATAACTGCATACCCATAGTTCCCCCACCTGCTCCTCCTCTACAGCACTCATCCTTACTGTGGGTGCAGGTGGGGTATAAACACACTACTACACACTGCCCACTCTCCGCATGTCGGGACACATGTCGTACTTTGTGTCGACCCATGCGTTATCAGGCTTGCACAACCTACTGGTCCATGTACATCTACAGCCTGGTTTGATGAATCATTACTGGGACTGACTCCGATGATCATTAATTTTCAGGTGTCCCACAAGGGACATCAATGTCTATGTTTCAAGATTAGGCCTGGCAGGTCTCTCCCACTAGTAGTATCCTGCAGGTGGTCTGGGAAGCAGTGGTGTGTTTACTTTTATTGTGTGTCTGTATGTCTCACCGGCCTAGCTGGGGGGGTGGGGGGGGTTGATGCTTCGTGTTACACGTTTATTTATTGGACCCCTCACCCCCATATGCATGGCCTGTGAACATATGTAACTCGTAACTGCTGTATCATATCCTAGCTATATACGTGTATATTTACAGTTTTATATATATATATATATATATATATATATATATATATATATATATATATATATATATCACTAATATATACAGATATATCTGTATATGTATGCATACTTGTGTTTCTACCTACTTCATTTTACTTTTGCATCATCTTAAAAATACTCAATTGTATTTATTACTGCTTGGTGTAACTCATTCTAAGCCTTTTGGTTTAAACACTTGGGCTTCGGACCAGTTGTTTTGCACTGAGAGGGTTTGTGGTCTGCACTGTTGTGGCAGAACAGGTAGCTTACATCCTTCTAGGTTGGGAACTGCTGATTGAGGGCTCAGTGTCTGTAATTCTAAAAGTGTATTAATTCTGGTTTAAGCACTTGGGCTTTCAGGCCAGTTATTTTACATTAAGAGGGTTCGTGGTCTGCACTCTTGTGGGAGGAGAGGCTGGACTCTGCCCTTCTGAGCTGGGAATTTCTGGTTAAAGGCTTATAGTGCATGCATATCTGAACTGCTTCTTACTGAAGTTGGTGCCTTGTTTGCTGTGGCATAGACTGGATTCGGGCCTGCTGGATCTAGCGTTGTTTGTGTAACTTGAGCACTAATCCAGACATTCTCTAAAGTATTCAATTGTATTTATTACTGCTTGGTTGTAACTTGATTAAAGTGTAGCTATCATTCTAAGTCTTTTGGATTAAGCACTTGGGCTTCAGACCAGTTGTTTTACATTAGGAAGGTTTGTGGCAAGCACTGTGGTGGCAGGACAGGTAGCTTTCATCCTTCTAAGTTGGGAACTGCTGATTGAGAGCCCAGTGTCCAAGTGTATTAGTTCTGGTTTAGGCACTTGGGCTTCAGGCCAGTTATTTTACATTAAGAAGGTTCGTGGTCTGCACTCTTGTGGGAGAAGAGGCTGGACTCTGCCCTTCTGAGCTGGGAATTTCTGGTTAAAGGTTTATAGTGCCTGAATATTTGAACTGTATCTTACTGAAATTGGTACACCTTGTTTGCTCTAGCATACACTAGATCCAGGCCTGCTGAATCTAGCTTTGTTTATATGCCTGTTGTTTGTTTGCTTGTTATTTCCCTGGAAGCTAATTCCACCTAATACGCGACTTCTCAGTGCTTCTGTGGATCACTAGTGATATCTGCATTGCTTACTGTACTTATTTCCTTGTTTCACTTGAAAGAAAGTTACTGTTTGTCGTTTTTGCATTTAGTTACTTGTAACACATTGCACTCAAGTTACCTGGCACTTGCTCACTAAAGCAATTACATAAGTCAGCACTAAAAATTAAAAGCACTACACCCTCACTCCCCACTGGCCCTTGTTTTCAATTATTAAGGAATTCCCAATATTATTCTAGCATGTCCAAAGGTCAGTTGTCAATCTCCTTTCCGGTCCAGCTGGTGAATCTGGGAATCTTGAGGCAATGTTATAACTGCCTCATGTACACAGACAACCCTCTCCTCCTCCCACATAACACAAATACTTGCGAGAGATGCAGCTATTTAGCCAAACTGGAGGCTGAGCTCTCTCAACTCAGGACTGGCAAGACCAGACAGGAGGAGAAGGCAACTACACACACCACAAAACCAGCTTCACATAATGCTAACACACCACTGAATCAAACACATAAACACACAAAGACATACTCGGAGGCTCTGAGTAAAAATTTACCTAAACAGCAGAGGCCTCCAAAGCAGACACCCAAACAACTGCTACCTCAAGACACCCCACAAGCAACACATAAACCACAAAAGCAGTGTGCAAAGCAGTCACAGCCCTTAAGGCCAAATACAACACCAAACATACTTGTCATAGGTGACTCCATAGTCAGACACATTGACGTCCCACTCACCAGGCTGAACAAGGAGAGGGTCACAGTAAGCTGCCTATCGGGCGCTAGAATCCGCCACATAACACAAGCACTCGGGTCACTCCACGGCAAGTACAAATATGACACAGTCATTGTCCATGCTGGTGTGAACGACCTGAGACGTACCTCCCTGGACTACATGAAAAGAGACATAGAGGAGCTCTCTGATTATGTAGCCCAGGCAGGTATGACCCTAACCCTGAGCAGTATCCTTCCTTCACCAAGAATGATGCCACAATATAGAGACAAGATGATCAGCTTTAACAATTGGCTTAATGTCTGGTGTCATTCAAAGGGGATCCAGTATCTGTCTGCCTGGGATGACATGCTTGACAAGCCACGCTGCTTCGCAAGGGACGGCTTGCACCTGTCACCCCTGGGATTCCGGATATTGCCTAAGGCTCTTGCCACCCCCATAGTGCCTTTTTTAGGCAAGGCTCAAATTCTAAACCTACCACCCTAGAAAACAAAAATGGAAAGAAACTGAGGGTAATGCTGCTCAATGCCAGAAGTCTAAATCTCAAAATGCACGCACTCGAGGCCCTTCTCAGTATGGAGAACATCGATGTCTGTGCTGTAACTGAAACCTGGTTCAAGGCTCCTAAGAGCACCCCGGCACTATTAGGTTTTACCTCATATCATGCATTCCGACCCCAAAACCCGGACCACACCACAAAAGGAGGAGGTGTATCCATATTCATAAAGGATACCCACACCTCCAGGTTGGTGGCAACGCATCAGCTTCGGAAACCATCCAGGTGCAACTAACCATAGGCAAAACTGCTCTACAAATTGCAGCATGCTACAGGCCACCCTCTCAAACTCAGGAACCCCACACAGCCTTCCTGAAGACACTGGAGGGTATAAATGTATCTCCAAACACCATCATATTGGGTGACTTCAACTACCCGAATATAGACTGGGAACATTACTCAAGCCCTAACTTTCTAGCCCAACGGTTCCTGGAGTTCATAAATTCAAATGCCATGGAACAGCTAGTCACTGTTCCCATGAGAGGAGAAAATATACTAGATTTCATTATCACAAACATGGGGACAAAATGCTCCACACCGGAAGTATATCCCTCATTGGTGAGATCTGATCATAAACTAATCTCACTGGAAATCCACATCCTGCCCCCACCCCAAACAAAAAAGACCACAGTGAAGAACTTCTCTAAAGCAAACTTCACACTACTCAAGACTGGTGTGGTATCCTTCAAGGCCCCTGAGACAGTGGAAACCACAACCCAAGCTGCGGAAGCCCTTACAAATGCCTTCTATGAACACCTCCAGGACTGCATGGATCAGGCAATCCCAAATAAAACCAAGACTCTTTCCACAAAGGGCAAACGTCCAGTCTGGTGGACCCCAGCCATTAACAAACTTTACAATAAGAGGAGAAAGCTATTACATGATAGAACAAAATCCATAAAAGGGAAGTCACCCCTGATCATTATTAGTAAAAAATACGAGCACTCATAAAATCAACTAAGGCCAATTTTGAGAGAAAAATTGCCATGGATTCAAAGGACAATCATAAGGCCTTTTCAGCTATGTTAGGAACCTGGGTGGAAACTCCCAGATATGCTCAGAATTAGTCCAAAATGATACAAAAATCACTGAACCCACAGACATTGCCAACATACTGGCAGACAGGTTCAGTGCAAACTTCACCCCTCTCCCCTAAAGGAGAGATAACTATCCCAGCGAGTGTAGCCTCCCAGACATCTCAAATGCGCAGGTGAAAGCTGC
This sequence comes from Protopterus annectens, assembly GCF_019279795.1. Classification (NCBI taxonomy): domain Eukaryota; kingdom Metazoa; phylum Chordata; order Ceratodontiformes; family Protopteridae; genus Protopterus; species Protopterus annectens. The sequence continues at coordinate 734,687,148 of NC_056741.1, read as the reverse complement.
TCTCTCTAAAGCTAAAAACACAGCATCAATGGGACCGGATGGTGTCCCCGGCTGTGTGCTACACGAGCTAAATGAGGAATTAAACCCGCACATAAGGCAGCTGTTTAATCTCAGCCTTACCACAGGATACGTGCCCAAGGAGTGGCGTACGGCAGCTGTGGTCCCACTCCACAAAGGCCGTGCCTCTACGGACCCTGGTAATTACCACCCCATAAGCTAAACAAGTCTAGTCTGCAAAGCTATGGAGAGGATCATAATGGAGCTCATAAACAAAGATATAGGGGACTTGCAGATATTGGACCTGACCCAGTTTGGCTTCGTCAAGGGAAGATCATGTCTTTTGAACTTGGTCGACTTCTTCGAAACAGTCAACAAGGCCATTGATGAGGGAAAGGCAGTCCATACAGCCTACCTTGACCTTGCAAAGGCTTTCGACACAATACCCCACTCGGGTATTGTAGAAAAACTTACCAGCTTAAATGTAAACCCATTTGTCACAAGATGGGTTGCAAACTGGCTTAAGGACAGAACTCACAGGGTTAGAGTTGCTGGCGCTATGTCAGACTCCAAGCCGGTCACAAGTGGTGTCCCACAGGGCTCGGTCCTTGGCCCCCTATTGTTCGGCATCTACTTCTCAGAAGTACAGGCCAACATGGGAGGACTTTGGCTGACAAAGTTTGCAGACGACTGCAAACTGGGCGCCATAGTGGAAAGTGCATCAGACACAGATATCCTTCAGAAGGGACTCACGGAAACAGATAGCTGGTGCCAGAGCCATGGCCTGAAGTTAAACGCCAAAAAATGTATAGTCATACCCTTTGGGAAAAACAAGGTAACCCCAAGCTACCATATAGGTAACAATCCACTAAGCACAGAAGAGGTTATCAGGGACCTGGGGACCCAGGTTGACAGTGGCCTTTCTTTTGACACTCACGTTGCTAAAGTGGTTAGAAAGACCTTCTACATTGCCCACCTGATCATGAAGGGATTCACATCCAGATCTAGTGAGGTCATTGTTCCCCTGTACTCTTCACTTATCAGACCAATGATCGAGTACAATGCCCCATTCGGGATGTATCTCGCCCGACATCTGCAACAATTGGAGAGACCCCAAAAGTTTCTCACCAAAAGGATAAAGGGACTCCAAAATCTGTCATATGCTGCCAGATTGAAGAAACTCCAGCTCTATTCAGTCGCATACCGTCTGCTCAGAGGTGACATGTGCCTGACATACAAAGCCATGTCCAACCCAGAATTAATGGACATGCTCCACCTCAAAAAATCCAAATCCACCAAAACCACTAGAGCAAGTGACTTAAACCTTAGCACGGATATAAATAGGACGTGCTGGAGGGATAGATTTATCACTCAGAGACTCCCTATGCTGTGGAATAGAGTCCCGGTCCATGTGAGGCAGAGCACCTCGCTGGCTCTGTTCAAGAGAAATCTTGACCTGTGGATGGGAGATCGTAGGTTTACCCCGGGAATCATCTCTGTGTCACTGCTGGACAGAGGCACAACAAACTAATGGGTACAGTATTTCTTCATATAAGGGGTGGCGTAAGCCACAAAAATTCGGGCTAGGCTTATAAATGCCTTGGGGCAGATAGCCTAGTATAAACCTATGAAC
>NC_056741.1:734568018-734683018 GCF_019279795.1 Protopterus annectens | reverse complement strand
TGTGGTGTGAGTAGCAGTGCTTTGCTCACACCTGCCCAGCTTGATATGACATGCGCTGGCAGCGCTATATAATACTGGGGTTGCTGTTGATTCCCTTCTCACTTCTTTTTTATGCTTTATTGTTACATAGATAGATATATATGTATATATGTATGTATATATATATATATATATATATATATATATATATATATATATATACATATATACATATATACACACACACACATATATATATATACATATATATATATATATATATATACACACATATATATATATATATATATATATATATATATATATACACACATATATATATATATATATATATATATATATATATATATATATATATAAAATTTATTTATTTTACATTTGTTGACCGGGCTAGTCTATCTGGATATATGTCCATTTTCAGTAGAGGCCCAGGGAGAAAAGCTCCAGTGATTATTACATGGTTTAAGAAAGTGTTACAATAGAAGTAATAACAAATATAAAGCTAACAGTAAATAAATAGTATTTTTTTTTCAGGAAATTGCAAATTACAACCTTAAAACCAAAAAATACATAAACTACAACCTACATGACGTGCATATCACAATAATCATTACAATACAAAGAATCAAAACATAAATTTTATAAGAGGAATGCTAAAGTGTAATGAGAGGTAAAGAAAAGCTGAAAGGGGTGTAGAGAGAAAAAATAGGGAAGAAGAAAAGTAAAGAAAAAAGAAAACACAGCAAGTCTAGTTAGTACAAGGACATAGCCATATTATTGAGGTACTGTCTAGATGAGTCTAAAAAGTGGGGGAGAGGTCTGGGATGAGGTATCTGAGGGTTGATTATTCCATATTTTCCAACAAAGTTGGAGAACAGGCAGTTCCCTGTTAAGTTATAGGGTACAGGAGGGAGAAAAAAAAATAGGGAAGAAGACAAGAAAAGAAACAGTTAGTCTGGGTTACTACAGGGGCATAGCCATTTTTTATTGAGATACAGTTTTAGATTCCTTTTAAAAAGTGGGAAAGAAGTCAGAGATGAGATATCCGAGGGTAGTTTATTCCATATTTTTCCAACAGAGTTTGAGAACAAGCAGTCACCTGCAGAGTTATTAGATATGTATATATATATACACATATGTGTGTGTATGTATGTATATATATTTTTATATATATATATATATATATATATATATATATATATCTGTCTCTCTCTCTCTCTATATATATATATATATATATATATATATATATATATATAAAATGTGTGTGTATATATATATATATATATATATATGTCTGTGTGTGTGTGTGTGTGTGTGTGTGTGTGTATATATATATATATATATATATATATATATATATATATATATATATATATTTATATATTATATATCTATACATACATGTATACATTTCCTATGCTGGGCCCTGCTTAGACACACGCAAGCGCACTCAGACTTGCTTACTGGTACTTATATGTGTTTACTGCTGCTTATTTGTGCTTACACCTGCTTACAAGTGCCTTATTCATTATGACAGCGCCACTTTACTTGAATGATATTTAAGTTAAATATCTCATGCGATACTCTTATGTCAGTTTTACAGCAAAACAACATTCATTCCACATGGAAAATGATACGTGCTATTGCTGGGCTTGAACTGTGAATACCTGTTTGTTAGGCGGATGCTCTAAACACTACACTATTTACATTGACATTTACGTTGATTCCGCATTTTTTTCTCTGTTTGAATGAATTTGATGTGTAAGGTATGCTCAGCGGTGGACAGCGATGCGCAAACATGCTGCGCTTTGTTTACACCTTCAATATTGCAGCAATTCAAATGTATAATAGGGACACGGGGAAATCTAACTGTGAAAGTTCTAGGGACAGGGCTCAACATCCCACTACATGCTTGTGTGTTTACTACTTCGATTTTATTTCCCTGTTCGTGGACACTCTTGTATGCTTAGCATACATTTCTGCATCCAAGGACACTGAATTACTGACTTACTATTACAGGTGGGCTCTACTAGTAGGCATAGTAGGTTTTGCAACTGTGGGGGCATGTTTACACCTATGTAGAGCACTTGTACATGCCCCCTGCACTCGCACACGTTTCCTGTGCACATTGAGGGTGCGGTGGCATACCATCATACATATTCATATGGCGCTGCTGCACCATCTGTAGTGAGGACGCTTGGCCCAAGGCTAAAACCGTCCTTGCGCCGAGCGTCTTAAATCCTGGGGACTATCTTTGTGAAGTAAGTAGTTCATCACTCTTGTTGGTATTCTGTTTAAGTTGCTAATTAATTTTCCTCTGTCTTTATCAATACTGAAAGTCATATCAAGGAAGCTGATGGAAATGGTAAATTTCAGGAAGGAGGTGGAGTTATTGATGTAATGGATAAACTCAGTGAGTTTAGATTTCTCACCTTTCCAGACTATTGAAGTAATGGATAAACTCACTAAGTTTTGATTTCTCACCTTGCCAGACTATGAATACATCATCAATAAAGCAAAGGTTGCTGGTCATAAAACTATGGTATTCACTTTGCAGTACAAATTCCTCCTCCCACTTGCCTAAGGCTACATTGGTCATGCTATGGGCGGTAGCTGCACCCATGGCTAGCCCCTTTGTCTGTAGGCCTGGCCATTGAAACTGAAAAAAAAACGTTACTCAACACCAAATTTATTAGCTTTTCCAAGCGTTCAGTTTGCGCTTGTGTAGCACTGTTATTTCTGTTATAAGCCTCTGTGGCTGCTTCAGTACAGTACATGTGTGGTAACACAGGGTAGGGCTTCAACATCAGCAATTACCAACATGCTTTGTTCATTCACATATACTTCTTTTATTTTTCTTAAAAAAATAAAATGAATCTAAAATAAAAGGGGAGTTCCTTTCAGCAAAAGGCTGTAGAGCAAAATCTAAGTATATGGCAATGACCTCTGATATGGAACCTCCACTTGCAATAACAGGTCTGTAAGGTGGATCTTCCATATTCTTATGGGGTTTGGGAATTGTGAAAAAACAAGGTAACTCAGGGTGAGGAATGTTCAAAAACTCAAAAAAAGTTTTCACTAATAAGTTCTTCATTAAGAACTGCGGTTAGCTTATCTTTCCATTCTATATATGCAGTTTTAGCCTCCTCAAAGGAATGTTTAGAATAAAACTCAGGTGTGCTCAGCATGTTCTCTATTTTCATTATATAACTGTCAGTATCTGTAACAAGTATGCCCCCACCCTTGTCAGCCTTCATAACATGTCATGTTATATCATCATTCAAATTCTTAAGTGCTAATATCTCATCCTTTGAAATATCATAAAACTTATGTTTTGGTGTTTTTTTAAGAGCCTTTCTTATGTTGAGCTTGCATTTTGTCTCAAAGGCTGCAAGTGTAGGATGCAGTGGGGAGCAATCTACTCTGTCTTTTAATTTTTTTCAGAGATGTACAACCAGGGCCGGTGTTAGCATTTTGGGGGCCCCCAGCAAATGTCAAGTTGGGGGCCCCCTGGCCACTTTCAGTCTAAGTATCACCCTGTCACTGCCACTACTTCTATCCATCTTTTTAGTTCATGCTGCAGGCTTTTAGGAGTAGTACACACAGACTGACCTGTAGCTACAATGATCTTATTACAACAGGCATAAATACCACACTATGTTGGCCCATCTCACAAAGGGACATTTACAGTTACTGCTATTTAGGTGTAACAAGGATACATTACAACAACTCTATCTACAGGACATAACTAATATGCAATGGAACCCTAGGCACTGGTTACTGTTTCAGCCCCCACCAAAAAAACAAAAAACAAAACACACCCACCCTCCAGAGTTCCCCTCTGTTTTCCCATGTTGGGCTTCCCACTTATGCACATTACTTTTTTTCTTCCATTTCTCACATTTTACCTTTTTTCTTCAGCTTTTTCAAGAAGCCATAACTTTATTTATGCTCTAAAGTGCTTTTTAAGTTATTTTTTTTTCTTTTTACCCAATGATGGCTTGAACAGAAATGATGATTAAGGAAAGAAATTCAATGTTGCTTATCAGCTTTAGTTTTCCTTCTGTCTTTTCGATATACTTTCTTGACCAAGTTAGCATACTAATAACCATTTAGGAAATAACTCCATTAAGCCGCTGCCCCCAGAAGCTAGAGCATTTCCCAACCTTTTAATCCAAAAGTGGCCTAAACAAAAATTGTGAGTAAGAAAAAAGAATTTCAGTCTTTTTTTTCTTTCAATGAAGACATAAAATGTACCAAAGACTTAAAATTCAAAGCTGACAAAAATAGGAGCTCCAAGTAAATTAAAAAGTCAATTGTGAGGATACACAGATCCTGTATGGGAATATTGTCTGCACCACTAATCCTCCCAAAAAGACAGTCACTGCCTATGCAACCCTCTGGTGTTAGATTGGGATGAAAGCAGATGTTCAAATGGCCACAGTCATATATTTCAAGTGACTGCTGAAATACATATATATAGCATGCCTACTAACTCCTCGATTCTAACCCCAAAGGCAACCAGCTGTATATGTGCCTGATGTTTGATAGTGAGGAAAGTGAAAATAAATAATGATTGCAATAATGTATTCTACTTTGCTGCTACCGGGCAGTACACTGCCCCTACAGGAGCTAAAGTAACCTTCTTTGTATACCTCTGAGGTCTGTTAGAAAAGTAAAGGAAATGATGACTACACAAGCCCCAGCACCCACATAACCTATAGTAAGTTTCTGTACACAAACATCTGAGCAGGGATGTTTTAGAATGTTTGTGGTTGAGGACAGAGGCTATTATCAGTTTTATCCTAACAGGGTCATATAATAACTCCATCCAGGCTAAAGAGTGCAGTCAGAAAATGAAAGCATTTTTTTCTTCTCATTTTTCCTCAACCAGAAACAGCTTTTTGGGGTCCCCACAGTCAATGATGATTAAGGGAGCCCCCTGTATCTATTTATACAGTCTAGGGAGTGGAGGCCACCTAATACCTAGAAGACCTAAGTGTCCGAATGCCTATGACATACATTATGCCTTACTTTTGAAATATAATCAGTTGTTAGCTTGTTAGCTACATTTTTTATTGATACCCAGAAGAATAACATGTGTGTTCTGGCATTATTGGATGTGTGCATTGATAACACACACACACACACACACACACACACACACACACACACACACACACACACACACACACACACACACACAAACACACATCACAGCAATATTAATTTTGTACTTATTTCAGCAAGTACATTGTACAACACTAGTACTGCTACACAAGATCAGTGACTGCTGTTTAGCAGTCATCAAACAGTAACAGGGATAAGACAATTTTATTTACCTCAGTAAGTAGTAAATTAATACCTATCACTATTCCTGATTTCACAGATATTCCTGATTTTGTCTCATAATTTTACTCTGTCATACTAAATCAAGTAATCATAGTTTTACACTTATTGTCTAAAAATTGCATGTTGATGCAAATGTGTTATTCTATTAACTTATTCAAAGTGAATTAGAGTAATATATAAAATGTGTTCCTCATTTTGAGACTTTATTATGCTATTATTTTTATCACTGAACAGAATTCTTCAGCAAAGACGTTGAGAGTTATAGTATCAGTTGTTCTGCCAGTATGTATAAAAGCCCTGAAAAAGAAACCATCCCTGAAGATTAGAAGCATCAGCTCTTTTTAAACTCCACAGTTTGCACTGAGATCGGTCACCCTGGGCTGCTGATCTCGCTAGTGCTTACTTTGCTTATGTTCATTACAGCTTTGTCCTAACAGGGTTATATTACAGTCCTGTTCAGGTGAAAGAGTGTAATTGAAAATTAATACATTTTTTCTCCTCATTTTTCCCCAAACAACAGCAGCTTTTGTGGGCCCCCCACACAGTCAATGAGGATTAAGGGGCCCCCTGCAGCCACAGTTATTGCAGGTACCTAAAGCTGGCTATGTTGTTAATTTTAGTGAAGAGGATGTCCACCAAAAGGGCTTAACTAGGCTGGAGCATTATATCATTGGTAAAATATTTAATGAAATTGTAGAGCTTGTTACTTGACAAAATACTATTACTGTAACTAAAGATCTTTGAATTTTGAAGGAGATAAATACGAGTTATTGTTACTTACCTGGTTTAAGTATACAAGCTTGCTGTACTAGCTTTTGTTAGTTTGACAGACATGTTACAAAATATCAAGATAACATAAGTTGCAGTGGTTGGGGGCCCCCCAGGACCAGGGGGCCCCCAGCGACCGCAGGGTTCGCTGGTGCCTAAAACCGGCTATGTGTACAACTATGCAGGTATGGAGAGCATCCTTTTTATTTTTTCCTCATCCATTTTCTATCTAGGTCTCCTATTCTTACATTTTAATCACTGCTTCTCTACATCTGATTGATTTCACACTGGACAGGGTTCTATCTGGTTGAGTTCATCTCACGGATTAAGTGTTTTCTACAGGAAATCACTTCCAGTGCACTTTCTACGTATGTGCCACCAGGGATTTATTTTTCATAGCTTTCCCTTTTGATGTGTTAGTGCAAACATAGAGTTGGTGTATGTACATTCAGGCCAGGGGGAGGAGCTTGTTTCTCCTTGTAATAAAAGCTTGATTTCACAACCAGTTGTGTTTGGTGAGTTGGTTCCTTATTGAATTATAACATGATGGATTATACTTAAAAAAATGAATCATGCTATTAAACAAAAACAAAATGCTAATGATTCACAAGATTGCTGGCTTGACACTACCCTGTGGTGCATTTCTGTTTTAAGTTGTTTTTGATGCTGAAGCATGTTTGGTTCCTGAGTCATAAAAATATAAAATAACTTGTGTTTACCACTTAATTCAAGCTGCCATTGTTGCCAGCTGTAAGAATGCTGCCCAATGTTGTCAAATAAGGCATATGGGACAAGGGGCTGTGATTGTTGGCAGATTTTTCTTCACAGTCTTTCTCTCTCCCTCTCCCCATGTACAGAGTAATATTAAAGGCTGACATTATATGGGCAACAGACATTTAAAAAATGAGCCTGAACAAACAAAACATTTTCCTTGTGCACTGTCTGTACATCTGAGAAGTTCTGTCTCTATATTGCTATAAAACCATTACTAACATCAGTCTTGTTCCTTCAGATGTCCTGATTACATTTCTGATTCCTAGCATGAATGTCGATTAGAATAAGTGATTAAGGACAACCAGTGGGTACCACGATAGTGATAATCTGTCACACCAGTAATATACAACTGGGGGAATCGTAGGATATCCAGAACTTCCACAGAAGGGAAAACAAAAGACTATACATGACACACTCTGACCCTATGTCAGAATTGAAGGAAATGACCAATGGTAGCAGTAAAGTCAGATGTGCTCTCTGGAATGAGATTGTTGGATCTCTGACAAACCCAGACACTACTATGATCTTGGCCTACTATTTGAGATGGTATGTAAAAAAGAAAGATTGTCCTTCACAGCCAAGATGGTGCCATCTACAGGTTACATACCAATATTCTCAGCACGCTCATGCAAAGCGACTACTGTGATCTAAGGTCGAAAATAGTGTACTGGTATCTATACTTGAGGAGGCAAAGCCACCATAATCCTCATACAAAGGACTTTGTCCCCGCACCATACCTTTCAAGTGCTGCTCATTTTCAGGGACGTCTCTGATTTTTGCTCAGTAGTTTGCTCTGACTCTTCTATTCCTTTTCTAAAACTGCCAATTTTGGAGAAAAGTTGGTGAATCATGCTTATCATTATAGTTATAGACTTTTTTTCTTCAGAAAATGCATTTTAATTGACATTCTCTTATGTTATCAAGTTTTCATGTTAATAGTATATTTTAAGCATTATACAGGATTTAGGGCATTTGCCCCTGATTATTTTCAAACTTATTTCTGATTCTAGAGGTCAGAGGTTGAATGCTATGCCCACATGTCTTAGAAAAAAATAATACTTCCTCTGAGCCTTTACAACTTGAAAATAAATGCCAACTCCCATATCAGATAATCTGTCTAACAACTGTACATTCTGCACATGTGAACTTCAATGCACGGTATATTGTCTACTTTCCCTACCCTGGAGATCAGATGGGGGAATGTTTCAACCAGAGTGATTCTGCCATAAAAATGTAGAAATACGAGAATGAGCTCTGTCAGTCCCAGCCCAGTAAACTAACCACAGCAGTACTTTACTTATTAGTCTGCTTTTATTAATTTGACATTTCAGTACTGAGCTATCATCAAGAACTAGGAGTTCAGCCACAAACCATAATACAAGTTAAACACAGGTGCAAAATACACATTATGTAACTTCTGTGTCATGCTTTCACTTTTGTCCCCATAAAGAGGCCACAGGGATTGGTGCTGTGGCCTCTCCTTTTTGGCATCAACTTCTCTAATGTCAAGGCAAATGCCAAGGCCCTCTGGCCAACCAAGTTTGCAGATGAGTGAAACCAGTCATGGTCACTGAATCTCCTAAAGACACTAATACCCTTCAACAGAGCCTGACACAGACAAATAACTGATGCCAGAACCATGGAGTCAATGCAAAAAATTGCAGAACAGTACCCTTTGGAAAGACAGACATCCCTGGAAATTACCACATTGATAATATACCACTAAACGTTGGCCCAATGGATGGAAATCTGAGAATGCATGTTGACAGTAACCTGACCTTTGAACACCACTTGTCTATGGAGGTGAGAAAACCATTCTACATCTCACAACTTATAAGTAAAGGCAAGGCATCCAAGGCCAAGGAAATCACTGTTTCACTGTATTTGGCTCACATTTGACCAATCATTGAGTACAGTGCACCCTTCGGCATGTACCTGCCCTAGCACTTGAAACAGCTTGACAGACTGCAGGCGTTCCTTACAAAAAGAATACAGGGAGAAAATAACAGGTCCCATGTGGACTATCTGAAATCCCTAGCCCTGCACTCGGTCTCCTGCACAATGCTGCTCAGTGATCTATGCCTTACCTACAAGGCCTCCTCTGATCCCACACTGATGGATTTGTTGCATATCCACAAAACAAACAGCATCAGAAACACCTATTCTGAGGACCTAAACTTTTTATGGGACATAGACAAGACATACTGGAGGGTTAGGGACGAATCTCAAAGATTACCCTTTCTATGGAAGTGACTTCCCATCCACGTGAAGCAAAGGTTATCGCTAACAATATTCAAATATAAGCAATGAATGGGAAATTATAAATTTCCTCCTAGTTTTGAACCTATGTCCCTAATGGACAGGGACAACATGTGAATGCTTGATATGTACAAGCCTATACCATAACACATAGAATTCCTTGGGAGTATTGATACATCAGACATATTTTGGTAAATATGGGGTAAGCTTAATTAGACTTAAAACAGTTCTTTGGCCAACAGCGTAGTAACCACCAATGAACCTATAATCTGCATTCGTGAGAGTGATTTTAGTTCTATGCAAAAATACAAAACCTATAGACATGATCTGCATCTCCTCAGGTTCCAGCAAAAGAAGCAGAGCAGGTCACCCAAACAGGAAAAAATATTTAGAAAGCAAAATAAAAACACAACTGCAATCTTAGGTCATAACCCTCTGACAACATTCCCTACTCCATTGGCTACTTAAGAAGGCTTAGCCTTTTTAAGCCATTTGGCTATATTCTAGTATTAACTACTTGATGAAAAGATATCAGGCACTGAGAAAAAAAACAACTTTTCAAAATTTATCCCCAATTTAATTTCAGCCTCTTCAGCTCCAAATAAAACATGTTCATCACTGAATAAAGGATCTTGGCCACTCCAGTGGCATGGAGGGATAAAGCCTCAACTACAGCCCAGAAACCCAGGTTTGATTAGTCTTTGGATGACTGATGGAGAGGTAGGGGAGGGATGGGTGTAGCCATTCCATGGGGTGGGTGGTTACATGGGCATTCCCTGCAGTGAAACCTGGTGGGAACTGGGGACTTCTCATAGTCCAAGGACGGGAAAAAGGGTGATGAGCATGACTGAGATGACAATGATGCTGGGTAATATGCTGAATATCCAAATACACTTCTACCCCTTGGATGCAACCATGGACACCACATGGGAGAGGGGGAGTAATGGGTAGGTCCCATATAAAAATTCCCCCCTAGCTAAAGGTGATGGCCAAGCTCCACAGGATACCCTTAGATTCTGTACTGGCCTGAGTGATACCAGAGAAAGTCCAGGGAGCATGGATTAGCTGGTCAATTCAGTGTGGATGTTGACCACAGGGTAGGAAGGCTGTAGGAATAAGTAGGGAGCAAAACATGCCCTAAAAGGTAAAACATTTTAATTTGCATATCTAATAAAATAAATCCTAAGTAGTAGTACCATTAGATAAACTACAAAAGAAAGAAGCAAACATCATTAGTAGAAAATAAATCAGTATGTCTCCTTAGAGATGTTTGTTAAAATCTGATCTAAAGTAGTGTTCAGATTTCTGGAATCTGTATCTTTATAAGGCAATAGAGAGGACAAAGGCAGTTTAAAAGAAGTTAGCAAAAAGCAGTGCACAGTCTATCCCAGGCATCATAAAAACGGTAAAGTACAGTTTTGTACCTACCATAAATGTAGATGTTCGAGTGTAAACACTGCTGCAGTCATTACACTTGGGTTATCCTGCCGTCAGGCGGTTCTCCAGTCGGCCTGAGTTCCAAAGTCTTGGTCCGGCGTCAGTTGCTGTCGCCTCCTCCCTGACGTCAGTGCGACAGGGGTATATAAGATGCAGCCGACGCCATTTTCTTCAGTTTTTCTTGCCCCAGATGTCTGGTGCCCCCAAACAGGTAGGCAATTCAATATTGCTAATAAAACATACATAGGAAAAGCAAATAACAACTTTCAGTTACCAGCAAATACTCCCCATAGGTAGTAAAGGGTAGAAGGAATAGGTACGTACCAGCAAGTAAGAGGGGAAGGAGGGAGGGTAACCTGGACTGCAGCAGTGTTTACACTCGAACATCTACATTTATGGTAGGTACAAAACTGTACTATGTTCATCGTGTTACACTGCTGCAGTCATTACACTTGGGTGGAATCCCAAAGCTGAGGTAGGGAGGCTGGTTCTATAAGGCATTAGGGGTGGCTATAAGGCCCTGCAGTACAGCAGTGGTGAAGCCAGCTCTGGATTTGGAGTATAAAGGCAAATGGTAATGCTTGGTGAAGGTATGCACAGAACTCCATGTTGCTGCTTCCAAAATATCCTTGGTAGGTACTTCTCTGAGGTAGGCAGTTGAAGTGGCTGTTGCCCTGGTGGAGTGAGATCTAATGCTGCTAGGTAGAGGTTTCCCATGGTGAGAATAGCAGAAACGTATGCAATGGCCTATCCATTTTGAAATAGTCTGTTTTGAGATGGCTTTGCCCTGTGCTCCTGCAGTATATGCTACCAATAATTGCTCAGATTTTCTGAAAGCTTTGGTTTTGTCCAAGGAGAAGTGTAACTGCCTGTGAATGTCCAAAGAATGTAGTAGTTTCTCCCCCTTGTTCTGTGGTTTTGGATAGAAGGTTGGCAAATGAATAGTTTGGTTTAGCGCCACACTTGATACCACCTTTGGCATAAATGTAGGGTTAGTTCTTAAAGACACCCTGTCCTGGTGGAAAATGAGGAAAGGTTCCACTGCCATTAGTGCCTGTACTTCTGAAACTCTTTGTGCTGATGTTATTGCCAGTAGCAGAGCAGTTTTCCAAGATATGTATTTTAATTCTGCTGTGTTAGCTGGCTCAAAAGGAGGTAAAGTTAATTTTTCCAAAACAAAGTTGAGGTCCCAAGTTGGAGTAGGTGCTCTACGGGGTGGTCTTATGTTTTTAGCCCCTCTGAGGTACTGTTTGAGCAAAGGATTAGACAAGATTGGTGGATCCGTGTTGTAATGAGCCAAAATGGCTGAGGCATGGATCTTGATTGATGAGAAGGAGAGGCCCTTGTCCAGCATCTCAGTTAAATATTGAAGTATCTGAGGAATGTTTGGGACAAGATGGTCAAGGCTGTGTGCCTGGTTCCAGGCACAGAATCTTTTCCATTTATCACAGTAGGCTTTCCTGGTGCTAGGCATTTTGGCCTCCAGAATGACATCCATAACAGCTTTGGAGAGAAGCATTGCTTGCTTGACTAAGGTATTTTCCATGCAGCTAGGTTTAAGGTCTTTAGCTGGCTGTGAAGTATCTGTTTGTTGTGCTGAGTCAGCAAATGTGAGATTTGACGCAAAATCCAGGGTGGTTCTTGTGCTAAGTTCTTTAAGATTGGGTAGCAGTGCTGGCGTGGCCAGTCTGGTGCAATCAGGATCAGCTTTGGCTCTTCTTGCCTGGCTTTTATGAGTACCTTTGGAAGGAGAGGTAAAGGAGGGAAAGCATATACTTGTAGATTTTTCCAGCTGAATGAGAGGGCATCCACTTTCCATGCTTGTGGGTGGTAACTCCTTGTGCAAAATTTCTGTAGCTGGCAGTTCTTCGGGGATGCAAACAGATCTATGTCCGGGCTCCACCATTTTTGTGTTATCATTCTGAATACGTGTGGATTTAATTCCCATTCATGGGGATCCATGATGTTTCTGCTTAGGTCATCTGCCAGTGTGTTTTTCTTTCCTGGCAGGAATTGTGCTTGTAGATGAACTTGGTAGTCTAGAGCTGTGTTCCACAAGGTCATGGCTTGTCTGCAGAGGGGGTAGGAATGCGTGCCCCCTTGCTTGTTTATGTACCACATAACTGTGGTGTTGTCTGTCTTTAGTAGTAGTTGTCCTGGATGCAGCAGGTCCTTGAAAGCTGTAAGTGCATTTTGTACAGCTAGCATCTCTTTTTGATTGATGTGAAGATGCCTTTGCTCTGTGGGCCACTCGCCCTAAATACATTTTCCTGCCATGTGTGCTCCCCAGGCGTAATCCGATGCATCTGTTGTCAGTGTTTGCCTGGCTGTGGGTTGAGTAAAAGGCTGTCCCTTGTTGAGGTGACAAGCTTGAGCCCACCAGCGAAACTCCCATTGAAGGCAAGGAATTAGTGGTACAACTGTTTACAAACTTTGATAGTGCTGAGACCATACACTCTTTAGGTACCATTGTAGTTTCCTCATATGCAGTCTGGCATATGGAATTAGTAGTATGCAAGACGCCATGTAGCCCAAGGCCTGCAGAATTTTTCTTGCAGGGAGTTGGGTCTTTGTTGCCATCAATTGAAAGTATTGAGTCAGTTGTCCTTGCTTGTCTGGCATGAGATAAGCTATCTGGCCATTGTGTTCAAGCTGGCACCCAGGAATATTATCTGTTGTGAGGGCACTAGTTTTGATTTTATTTTGTTTACTGTGTACCTCAGGCAACTTAATAACTTTTTTACGAATGCCAGATGCTTTAGAAGAATGTCCTTGCTCTCTACTTGAATCAGGCAGTCGTCCAGGTATGGATAAATTTGAATTCCTTTTTGTCTGCAAAATGCAATTACTGGTGCCAGGCACTTTGTGA
The DNA here is from genome assembly GCF_019279795.1 of Protopterus annectens. Taxonomy (NCBI): domain Eukaryota; kingdom Metazoa; phylum Chordata; order Ceratodontiformes; family Protopteridae; genus Protopterus; species Protopterus annectens. The sequence goes on along the minus strand of NC_056741.1, from coordinate 734,669,556 downwards.
AGACCCTGGGCGCAGTAGATAAGCCAAAGCGCAGTGCAGAGACTTGATAGTGCATTGAACCAGCTAGAAATCTGAGGTATCTTCTGCAGTTTTGTCTGATAGGAACATGCAGATATGCCTCCTTGAGGTCCAAAGTCACGAGCCAATCTTCCTTGCCCAGCATGGGAAGAAGCTGCTGTAGTGTCAACATTTTGAATTTTGGAACATCCAGGTAAGTGTTTAAAGAAGAAAGATCTAGAATGGGTCTCCAGGCTTTGTCCTTTTTGGGAGCCAGAAAGAATCTTGAATAAAATCCTTGTCCTTGCACCTGTGGTGGTACCTTTTGAATAGCTCTCATGTTCATGAGTGCTGTAATTTGTTTTTGAGCCTCTGCCCATTGATTTGGTGGCAGATTTGGCATTCTTTTTGACCTTGGCAAAGTGTGAAATTGGAACCTGTAACCTTGAGATACAATGTTGAGAACCCATTTGTCTTTGGTGATGCAAAGCCAATTGTGATAGAAAAGTGCCAGTTTTCCTCCTAAGGGGGCTGCCAAGAGAGAACTGTTTGGCAGCTGTAGTGGGAAGTCATTGAGGCTGTTTTTTATAAGGTTGTGGCCTGTCTTCCCCTTCCTTCTGACCTGGTGTACCCCATTGTCGAGGCCTGTAAGGACCTTGTGCTTGACCTCTACCTCTTGGACGTCTGTATCTGCCTCTTTGAGGTCTGTCTGTGATTGGAAAGGACCAATTCTTTGTTGGCCAATTTCTGCTAAAACGAGGAGGCTGAACCTGTAGGAAATCCTTCACCATTTACATGGATTTTGCCTTATCCTCCATCTTCTTTAATACCTCCTCTGCCTTAACTCCAAACAACACATCCCGCTGCAAAGGTGCATCTAATAATTTTGCCTTAACATGACCTGGTAATGTATGTTCCTTTAAACAAGCATGCCTTCTAATGACAGAGCCTGTAACTGCTGCTCTACAGGAGGCCTCTAAGGAATCAAACCCACATTGCAAAGTATGTTTTCCTACTTGTTCAGCTGCATGCAATAAATCCTGCATTTCTTTAAAATTAGGAGGATCTGAATCTGGAAGCATCTTTTGTTTCAACTGAGACATCAAAAATTGCTGATATTTTAGCATGTGAAACTGGCAATTTAAGGCTCTCATTGCTAAAGTTGCAGACGTATATACTTTCTTTCCCCATCTGTTTAATGCTCTGGAATCTCTGTCAGACAGAACTGCTTTTTTTTGATGATGAGGCCTTAATCCCTTTTGGTCCCTGAGAAATAGTTTCAGGGTCAGTAACAGGGCTTTTATACAGAAATTTGTGAGAGTCAGGGACTCTGTAATATCTATCAGGTTTAACTGGGGCTGGAGGTAAGGAGTCAGAGTTTAAGCTGGATTCAGTGTACACATCTTCCACAATATCTAACACTGGCGGAATAGCAAGGGGTCTGTGTTGAGGCAACAAAAGGAAGTCTCGGAGCCTTTTCTTGGATTCTGAGTAATCCTGGCCTTCCCAATGGAAATGCTCCCTCATGGTATGCAAGGTCTCCCCAAAAGAGTAGTCCTCAGGTGGAGAGGCTGATGGAATAGATTCCTCAGCATCCGAATCCTCATAAGGGGGTAAAAATATCCTATGTCTGAGGATGAATCTGAGGAAATGGACACCTGGTCGGAAGATTCATAACCTGCATCCTGTCTGAGCCTTTTATAAGGAGGGGGATGGGACCCCCTGATCAGGGTGATTAGGTCTTCGGCCATTTTGAGCATTTGTTTCTTAGGCATGGAAGCCTGTCCTGGAGAATACTGTATCTGTTTCTTTGTTTTTAATGGGGCCTTAGACTTAACAGAGGGTTTAATGGTTAACTGGGTAGGTCTGAAGACACCCTCTGAACCCGTGGATTGCTCAGCTACTTCGGTTCCCTCAGTAGGGTTAGTTTCGGTAGGCTGAAAACAAAGAGCATCCAAAGGCCCAGCCAGCTCCATGTGGGAGTCGGAGGCGCCTCACTGAAAACCGGAGAACCGGCGACCGGCCTAGAAGAGGCCTCGTCGTCAGTTTTGGGCCTCAGATGCCTGTCCTTGTCTTTGCGTTTTTTGTGTAATCCGGTCATCGGAAGTTCCGACGGCATGGTGTAATTGAATTTTCTACCGAAATAATGTCGGGCAAAATCAAACCGATGTTTAATAGTGCATTTGTTAAACCTAGCACAAAACCGACAACCAGTGACGTTGTGGTCTGGGCCTAGGCATGGAATACAATAGGAGTGGAAATCCTTATGAGGTATTTGCTTCCCACAAGAAACACAGTTATTAACTTTTACTGACATCGGTCTGAGGCAAGAAAAGTTTCCCCAACGGGGTACTTAGCTTTGTAGAAGACTTCGGTTCCAGATTCGGAATGAAAATCTCAGGAGTCGGCCGACCGGCACTTGCGAACTGCTTCTGCTTCCGGCATCGCTCGGCAAGAAAGACTGAAGAAAATGGCATTGGCTGCATCTTATATACCCCTGTCGCACTGACGTCAGGGAGGAGGCAACAGCAACCGATGCCGGACCAAGACTTTGGAACTCAGGCCGACTGGGGAACAGCCTGATGGCAGGATAACCCAAGTGTAATGACTGCAGCAGTGTAACACGATGAACATCTAGAAAATCTTCACATGCATAGGCTTAAGAAAAGGTGGCAGGCAGACATGGTGTAAACTTTTTAGCACCTTAGCAGTGTCTACAGAACAAGAAATGGTGCCATTTGTCAAAATAAGACAGATAAGACAACATATGAGCAACATTTGAGGTAAGATTTGGGCAGATCAAGGAAACATGAGGAACTATTTTTAGACAGAAAATGTAATGGGTGATTGAAAGAGTCTTCCTGAAATTCTGCTGTCACAATCAATGACTGAATTCTGAAATGCAAGCGGAGGGCATGCTTACAAGAATGGGGGAGGCAAGATGTTAGATAACAGGACAGACAGCTAATTTAATAATAACAGGCACACTAGGTGAGCCATGCAAGTTTATCCACCTTCAGCCATGTTTATTTTGTTCATTAAAATGGACATTCAATGGGTTACAGACATAGCAGAAGGATTGCATTCACTGGTCTCTACCAGTAAAAATATAGTTTTCATCACCTGCCTTTTCTGGGCTTTTCATAAGGACAAGTTAACAGGTGAGCCCACTATTAACCAGAAATCTTTATGTCAATTGGATTCTCCTTCAACAGCTCTAGCTTCAGCTACATGAACTGCTTTATAAAGATGAACTTACAAAAAAAATGCTGAAAATGCAAACTCCAAGTCTGAATGAAAAATGTTTATTAGGAAACACTAAAACTGTTTTAAGGCTTCCTGAAATAAGCACCTTAATGAGTTTATTGACAGAAGGAGTACAATAAAAACATCAATGTCACCTGCTTCATTTGCCTTCTCAAGCTTACATGGTTAGAGAAAAATAAACTAATAAATGTACTGATAAAACTCACTTTTTACTAAAACACACTTCCTAACAGCACACCTGACAATAGTATCAAATCTGTATCTAACAGAGCCTCTAGCTGGAATTCCTACAACTGGTTTTGTAAGGTGTTGTCAAAACAGGAAGTCATCACTTATGTTTTGTTGATTTCTATATATTTTTTTTTTAATTTTTACATTTGTAAGTACAAGCAAAAGAGTGGGGATTAAGGACATTTTCCTTACCCCAATGTGCATTCTCAGAGATAACATATTTTGAGAGGTGGGGATGTAGAAGGAATTTCCTTCCTGAAAAAAATATATATATTTTTATTGTAATTTCAGTGGTTTGGGATTTGATCATTTATGTTCATTGAAATGTGTTCTGACCAGACCTCTCAACCAATTGGGGACAAATTTCAACAGAATCAGGGACAAGTCAAGAAAAATTCAGGGACAATCAGGGACACTTTTAAAATATTAGTGCTATTAACTTGAAATATTGACAGAATCAGAGCATATGAATTAATACACATATTCTGAAGTAAAAGAAGTTTATAACTCTTAATTATTGTCATTATTCATTAAGTGTAATTCACCACCTTTCCTACAAAAGTCACTAGTTTTAGGAGGGATTACGAGGGACAGAGTTAAAATTTGAGTCAAAATCAGGGACAGCTGAGACGTATGGTTCTGACCAGAATTTTGTCAAATAAGCAGAGATTTTGGAGGTTGCAAGGCTGTTGAAGGGAGAACTACATATTATACTGCTGTGCAAATCACTTGTAAGACCTGTGATGATGCCAGCAGGAGTTGAACAATAAAGGCAAGTGCTTTAAGGATGGAAAACAAATACAAAGGAAAGAGGAAAATGAATTTTGAACCATCATAACAAACCCAGATGCTATTTTGCTTTGAATGTTCTCAGGAAAGAATACTGTCTAGGTTTATTGCCATAGGTTTAACACATCTTTGCTTTCCTCCATTTGGATTTGTTTTACACTGTTATTGAAAGATTCTTAATGAACACAGACAAAACAACAGCATAATAACTAACTGGAATTGTATGGACACACAGTGCAGTGGCTGTTTAAAATCCCCAACACTATGAAACACTTTGTGCATGTCCCGCTTATCTGACGGTACCCAGCTGTTCCAGCACAGTCAGTCCTGCGTCAGCAGCAACCTTTTTTACTTACTTACTGCTCTATCCATGAAAATACAACTCCAGACATTCCTCCCGAATCTGTACCAGCAAACACTTATGTTTTTTTTTCTTAGATTACAAATGAGGATCAATAACTCATCACATTTCAGCTTACTGACAGTAGGAACTCAATTTCACTGCAGGGATGATCAATGTCACTGCAGGGATGATCAATGCCATCTCTTTGGTAATGTAATACAGCACATGTCTCACTTTGTGGTCAGCCCTTCTCCTCACCCATACAAGACCTTAACTTCTTAATTTTCTGTCCATACAGTGTTCCTATATAAACCACAGTATATGCATAAATAGACATAAAGTATACAATTAGATGGGACTGTCATGATAAGAGGTACTGCCAGCTATGCCGGGAGAAGTAGGGCAGTGGATGTGTAACATGTCAGCACAACTAGCTGGAATTTTGTAAAGAATTACATGTCATTTGTATATCAAACTGATTTCTACAGGTGCTGTTTGTGTTGAAAATGTATTTTAAAGTTGTTTGTGTTAAAAATGTAACAGTGGGCCATGACTGTACTGTAACTGCATTAAATGCATATGGTTTAAAACAGGATACTGGAAGAGAAGAGGCTAATCTCAGTTCCAGCTAACTTTGAAAAAAAAAAGTTGAAATTAAATTAGACCATAAAGATTGTATCTTACAGTTCTGGTTGCAGACAGAGACAAAATGTCTGGGAAACTAAGTATTAGAAAGCCTTCTGTATTTTCTCTAGCAGCAAGCTAATTGCTACTCTAGAAGGATAGAGGTTTGGAATGGTTTTATGACTTCCAGGAGCTGCAGCAGATATGAGAAGAGTTCTATCTGTGTGTATGGTAACACATACGTGCTAAAATCCTGGCAGCTTCTAGTGTTCCTGATAGTGTGGTAAATAGAGTTAGACAGCCAGATGTGGTATCATTCTGTAAGTTATTCCAGAAATAATATTTAGATATTATACTGAGAAGACTCTCAGACAAGCACTCTGTTTTGGAAACCTGACATAGAAGGATCCCTCTCCTACTTCATCTTGTCTTGCTCTAATAAATGAACCAGGGAATTTTAACTCTTTAGATTAGACAGCAAAATATAGTGAGAATAGTTAAGTATTGTTTTTATGTAACTGTGTGAATCTTTCCAGCTGCATTATTTTTAATATTTCCTGTGACTTAAACTCTGGTGTTTACTGTAAATATATATTTAGTATTTTCATATTCTTTTATTATTTATTATTAAATATATTTAAAATTTTCACTGTGGCTGGTCCTTTTAGAAATTATTTAAGCTTTGAAAGTATTTGCATATATTTATTTGGTGATAACTCTGGCCACTCCTGAAAGCCTGGCTGTTTGGTCAACATTACCAGTTGTATCAATATTAATTTCATTCAGTATAATCGGATGCCCTTTTAAGAGCCTTAGAGTACCTGCTGGTGGCAGTGAATCTACCTTATAGTCTCAGCAAAGTTGGTAGAGAGGGTAATCTGTGCCAGCCTTTCCCAGGTGTGTGTGTGTGTGTGTGTGTGTGTGTGTGTGTGTGTGTGTGTGTGTGTGTGTGTGTGTGTGTGTGTGTGTGTGCGTGAAAATTAAACCTCACAGTGTGTGTGTCTCAGCTACATGGATCAGGGTCACAAAGCACTTGTCTCACAGAGAGAGTGGTGGACAACCTGGATTGGACACTTGGCTGAGGACTTAACTCTGAAGCTGAGCTAGTGGGGAGCCTTAATGGGAACCTGGGGAGAGACAAGAGAGAGAAACACAGACCCCGGGCTGAGTGAGTTCCCTGGGTGATCTTACAGGAAATTATGCTTGATGCAAAGATGTCTGCATCTGGAAATACTGAGTGTATCCATTTGCATTCCAAGTGAACGTGCCTCTCCAATGTCACTGCTGAGGATTCAGGCTCCTTGATTACTGGCCCAGAGTGGGGCCTTCACAGGGACACTTGTACTTTAGCTGTAGTTATGTAGATAATATACTTTTTTGCAAATGGCTCGCATGCAGTTCTGACCAAGAATTACATAATAAAGTGACGATATGAGGCAGTCTGACTGTCTTCACACAAAGTGACTGTCAGACTTTACATAGAGTATAGTGTATAGTTCTTTAGACATTAATTAGACATAGTAACATGGCAGAATGTTTGCAGAAGAAGGTGAGAAAAGTGATTATGACATGAAACAGGATGGAATCTTACTTAAGAAGAAGGGCTAACAGCTTCTGAACTATACACACTGAAGAACAGGAGTAGAGACACACAATGGATCTGTGTAAGGATATATCTGCAGAGAAACAATAAAGTTAGAAGGAAAGCCCTCAGCTACTAACAGTGTTCAGGCACATATTTTCAGCTACAGGTGAGAAGAAATGTATTTTAGCTCAGGCCCTAAAGTGCTGTAAAAGTCAAGGACAGATATAACACCCATTGGTCACAAAGGAGAAAAGTAGGACACATGGAGACAAAAGAAGGTTATAAAGCATATCAAGTTAAAGACTGTTGAAATGCAAAAGTTATGGAATCTCCACATTTTCCGTCAAGCCAAAATATAACCTCCACACAACTTGAATTTTCTCTCGTAACACAGAGACATGCGGTTAGACTGCAAGGTCAACTTTTAAAATTCATTGTGGAATAGTTATGCATACTGAAGTAATATCAGACTGTAGCACTCACCTGTATCCTCCCACTACGTTCTGCTGGTCCTCCTTCCAAAAGCCCCAGCACGTACAGCTGCATCTTGTACTCCTTACCACCTCTTAGACTGAATCCAAAGCCAGTCGGGCCTCTCTCCAGCTCCGCTACATAGATTCCAGTCTTCTGTGATATTTGAAAACACAGGTAAAAGGTAAATTTAGACCTACATGGTCATGAACAAAATACTAACAAACTCTAGCATTCAGTGCAAGAAACTGATGAGTTGAAACAGAATTTAGTTAAAGACCTCCACCCAGTGCAGGCACATACATAAAAAACCTTTAACTGTTAGAATATACTACAGTCAGTATTATTCAGTTAACCATTAATGTGTCTTACGTTTCTCTGTTCTGACAATTGGTCAAAAATAAAAAGCTAGAATAGATGAGCCATAAATAGAGTTCTCATAGGTTATGCATATTAATTATTAGTTAAATGTAATGTGGGGATATTATTGTAATGCTAGGCAGCTTTCAGTAAAAAAAATATAAAATCAACTTAAAACAACAGAAGCTTAAAACAGATTACCTGACAGAAAGAGAAAGACAGATGTACAATTTTGTAAACATCTATTAGATTCCAGGTATTGGGACTAAAACTGTGAAAAAACATTTAGACACCATAACATTAAAGTCTAAAGGTGAGTTAATATTAGCAGGTGATTTTTAACTGTATCTTGTCCACCACTGATGCTACAAGTTCTAAGCCCTTCAAGGATGTCCCCTGTTGCCAAGCACTTGAACAACTATATAAAAGACAAAAATGTAATCCTGATCCAGATAAAAATATTATCCTCCCTGAAATATTCCCACTATTCTTACAGATTTGTCACACAGACCAACATAGACAAATTCTTTGTTTCCAGTTCTTTACTGGCCAGAATTGATAATGTACTGCTGACAACATGCTCTATGTGTGACCACAATGCTATCACCTTCAATGTAACACTTAATACTGACCCTTTAAACTTCTGTCAAAGACTACCTGCTTATCTAGTAACAGTTCAAGGATTTAAAGAATGGTTTCTAGATTAAATAAAGCTTTACCTAGATGTCAATAATAATGGAGATGTTTCAGATATTATTGTATGGGACACTTTAAAGGTAGTCTTACATGGTAAAGTCAAAAGTTGGTATACAAATAAAAAAGAAAGAGTGAAATAAAAACTGGTAGACATACAAAAAGAAACTGATGAACTAAAACTTATGTCAGATTTGCAATAGCTTACATATGTAAACTGAACAAGGAATATCAGGATATCATGCAGCATAAAATATCAATAAATCTGGAAAAAATCAGATTACAATCCCAAGAGTGTGCACAGGATTTCAATTAGATCTAAACATTTTAATGAAAAAAAGGTCATACAAAAGAATAATATACACTAGAAATAATCAGACTATCAAAGTTACAGATCTAAAAATATCTTATTATGTTTTAAAACCATTACAAGAATATTAATAATAACATCTACAAGTGATAAAAGTATAGACAACTTTCTTGCTAATAATATTCAAAAGAAGCTATCCAAACACAATATTAATGACACAGATAACCTCTTTTCCTTTAAAGAATTAAAGGAACAAATAAAAAAATCTTAAGACAAAAATGGCACCAGGGCTGGATAGTCTAAAGCCATTTTCCTTTAAAGAATTAAAGGAATAAATAAAAAAATCTTAAGACAAAAAAGACACCAGGGCTAGATGGTCTAATTCTGGAATTTTACAAACTCTTACCTGATAACTTCTTGAAAATCTTACTCAATGCATTCTAAGAAGTTAAAACTACAGTAAACATCCCTCCCTCATGGAAATATTCTATCACCTCTCTCATCTTAAAACCAAATAAAGAACCCAACCTTTGCACATCATATAGGCCAGTTTCTTTGCTTAACATTGATTACAAGATATTCATGTCTATCTTAGCAGACAGATTAAATAATATTCTTTCAATATTAAATTCATGAAGACCAAACCGGGTTTATCAAAAACAGAAATGTGCAAGACAATGTAATTAGATTACTGTCCTTAATAGACTTAGCAAACAAGAAAACAATGAACTTTCTATTTTAAGCCTCGATATAGACAAAGCTTTTGACTCCTTAAGTTGGCTATATCTGTTTAAAGCTCTGCAAAAATATAATTTCTCCCCAAACTTTATAGGATTAATTAAAAACTATATAAAAAGTCCATAGCCTATGTAAAGATTGGATCTTGTATATCTAGCCCATTCAAACTATTAAGAGGTACTAAACAGGGGTGGCCTCTCTCCCCGTTACTCTTCGCCCTGGCTATTGAGCCTCTTGCAAATTATGTTAGAAATATTGACAGCATTAAAAGATATAAAGTGTCAGATAAAGTAACCCGCAAGATACAACTGTTTGCTGATGACCTACTGATAACTTCTAATGATACTGAAAATTCAATAAATCACCTATTACATAACCTAGACTTCTTTGCAAACATCTCTGGTCCTCTATTCAATCACAGCAAACCTCAGGCACTTCTAGTGAATAAAAATGTTACTGTGAAACTTAGATTAAAAAGAGACAAACTGGCATATTAAATATCTAGGTATCATTATTGAATCTAGTTATAAACAGTCACTTATATCTAATTACCAACAACTTATAAACTCAATTACAAGTCTAACTGACAGATGGAACAGACTCTTCTTCACATTTGAAGACAGACTAACTTTAATCAAAATTATATTGTTACATAATATTGGCCAAGCTCTAATAATTCCCCCACCTGTCAAAATTAAACAGAAAACTAAAAACTTACTACTCAACTTCCTTTGGTATCCCAGAAAAACAAGACTTTCTCTTCTCTGGCACACCACAAGCTGGGATGAAGGAGGTATAGGGTTTCCAAATATTGATTTTTATTTAAACTCCGCATTTATTAACATAGTGTTGCTTTGGAATAATACTTCTTATATATCATATTGGAAATCAATACATGAAACCATACTTCTTAATAGCAATAGGGCATTGCTTGAACCATATACTCAAATACATACAAACATCTTTATATGGATTTTAAAAATATACATTCAAAGTGAAAGGTCAAAACTTGTTCTTACACCTCTTACAAACCAGATATTGCTATTTAAAAAGCTTGTTTTATAATCAATTATGAATCTATTAATAATTATGTTTCCTATTGCCTATACAAATGAATGTTTGACATCTTTTGATACTCAGAAAATGTTAGAATTTAAGAAGGGTGACCTATTATATTGGAATCAATTTCTCTCAGCTAATAAGATAAGTTTTTCAGATTATTCGATCAGCAGATGTAGTTTGCAAAATTGCAAATGGCTGGACATACAAACTTGTAAGGATTTTATACATACTAAGCTTGTACCCTCATCAGAGGCATACAATAAGAGTAAGTTAAAAATCTTGGATTTTATCTCAACAATTATTAATAGCTCACCCAAGAACACTTCATACATATGTGTTATTTATAAAATTCTGATGATTTTAGAAAGAAACAGATGTTCCTTTTTGAAATTATTCAAGTGAAGTTAATAAACAAGTATTCTCAGAAAAAGATAAAAAAAAATGTTGTTTACAGTTGTTGAAGGAATCCACATCTTCCCTGTTCCGGTGTGTATACACATGGACATTTTTACATAGATGTTTTTTCACCCCACATAGACTAGCAATAATGTACAAAAAAAATGAAATGAAATGCTGGAGATGTGGACACCCTGATGCTGACCGGATACATATGGTTGTTAATTGCAAAATAATTTACCTATTTTGGTTAGACTTTAAATATCTTTGTAAAGCTCTATGGAATGGCAATTCTATAATTTCTGACTCCTTTATCCTTTTCCATGTTCCTGAAGTCATTCCTAAAAAACAAACATTTTTACTATATTCTATCTTCTCTATAGCAAGCAAAATTGTTACTAAAAATTGGAAATCCCAATCTACTCCTGTCTTTAAAGATGAGTTTACTCATCTTGTGAAATACATTTGTAAGAATGAGATTGCTACTATAAAAGTAAGGACTAACAACATAACACATTTAATTGCTTGAACAAAATTGTCTAATCTATTAAGTGTTCTCCTATGTATATTGTTTTTCTAATTGTTATGGACATTGTACATTTTGGAAAAAAAAAAGAGAAAGACAGGAAGGGGGGGGGATCATTCATATACATGTATACGTGAGTGGAGTTTTGAGCATAGGCTATGTGAGATGTGTGCACAGGACACACAAACACACACTCAGATCCATTGCTGAGCCCCATTTTAGCCATCATTCAGCACTGGAAACAGTGACTTTTGTCTGGAAAGAAACAGCTAGCCCTAAAGGACACTTGAAACCTGACACACCCCACTGTTTCATTCACAAGGCTTTACTGTCTGTTCTTATGGTTTGCTCCACTGGGAGTAACTTTCTTACAATCCAGTGACCTGAAAGCAGTTTAGGTGGAAAGGTATAAGGAGTCTGCAGCCCGTCAGGACAGCAGGAACACTTATTACCCAGCTCATTTTCCTTAAATGCCTATTTATGAATATTAGCATTTCATTACGGCCATCATTGTATCACTTTATTTTAGTTATTGGTAGTTGTGGTACACTGTCTGAAAATATTAAGATTTGTGAGGTTACTGTTTTGAAAAGGAAACATTGTCACTGCAGCAACCCTGAATTCAGTTTTCTTCTCTGTAAATATTCCTTAAATCCATTGCTTTTTATGTCCTTTTTAGAACGTGACTGTATCAGATTTCATTGTTCATCATACTCTATGGTCATGAAAAATAAAAAAAAACACTTAACAGTTGGGTCTTAAAAATGACTGTATGATTTAGCCAGGAAATTAACTTTTAGAGCTTGCCATACTGAAATAACCAGCTCTGTGGGGAACAAGAGATATTGTGTGTTATGTACAGCTTTGCATGCATCATTTTAAAGCTATGGATGAGGCATACTGTGTATTTTCCCTAAATAAATATTCACAATAAGACATCAGCAGACACAAAGACACTGGAACTGGTATGTATTGTCTTAATTCACAGACTTTGCTTCTTGAATGATGTGCCCAGCTGACACATTTGCACACCACTGTCCATGTACTAGAGCAAACTGATCAACACGCCTCCCTCTTCAACTTTTATCTAGGTAATAATGTTAATAGCAATATACCCTTAGGGCAAATGCACAATATGTGTCATCTGTCCTCTCATCCATAGGTAGAAAAAATGTTTCCAACAAACCTCCCACAGAGGAAATACCCTTGCCTTAACTCTAAAGCAAAATGCCTTCCAGTTTAAGGCATAGTCTCCCTTCTTCTAGGCTCCACACTCTTCAAACTTCTACAAAAAGACATCCCTTCTCCCCTTGATTGAAAGTTATTGCAGCCAATCCATCTTACAAACTTAGGAACTGTGCTACAGATACTCCTATTCTCATGTCCACAGCTACCAAACTGCACTATACAGACCACTGTTCTCTGCAGCTGCTCCAAAGTTTGACAATCTCTTCCACCCTCTGACACCAAACACAGGCTATTCTTGAAATTCAGACCTCAAATAAAATGTTATTTACCCAATCAAACTGCACGTCTGAACACAGAACATTTCACTTAAAATGCAAAACCTTCCTCTACATTTTTTCCTGTCATGGACCACCAAACATTTTCAAATTTTTTCACCTGTACCAGTAGGGCCCTTCGTGTATAAACATATATATAGTTACTGTGTGTCTATAAATGTTTCTATTAACTTTTCCATAGAAAAGATTATATTTGGAAGTAATTGGTCTTCTTTGGCATACTTCCACATTTTGAATTAGGATATATTTACCCTCATACTACTCAGCTATTCCCCATGACTTTATACTCTGCATAAACTATCCTTGAATATACTTTGTTTCAATGCCTTCATTTTCCTTTGTGAACGTTGAAATATGTTCTTGATACTGTATATTTCCAGGGCTTAGCCTGCAGTTGGTCATTCTATGATCAGTGCTCTACATTTCACTCTTTTACAATTCTGCCACATGATATTGTTAGCTTACTTAACACTGACTGATCAAAATACTCTTCATAGTCATGTCTAATATGTATACAATTTTTTCTTCCAATTTACACTTCTCCTAGAATTTACTATCTGAGGAGAGTGTTTCTGTGACCCCAGTGGACTTGGAACAGTGGCTTGGAGTGTCTTCCCCTGGTGATGCTGCAACATCAGCATCTCCATCACTGTGCAGTGTTGGTTGACCTTGGGCATCCATCCTTCTATGGTCTGAGATCTGACCTGTCATTCCTTTCACAATGTGGCACTGTGAGGGAACTGGCCATGGTCAGTCAGTTGGTCTGATATCTCTATCAATGCCTCACAGTGATATAGACAGTCTTCTGAAATGTGCATGGTCATTAATCATTCTTCTATTGCTGGCTTAGTCATAAGCAGGTCTTGGGGTTAGGACATAGGGGGTTGCTGCTGCCATGCACAGAGAGGTACACTCATGCACATCGGGGTTTCTTTTGGTCTTGGGGTTAGGACATAAGGGGTTGCTGCTGCTGCCATGCATAGAGAAGTACACTCATGCACATCTGGGTTTCTTTTGGTCTTGGGGTTAGGACGTGGGGGGTTGCTGCTGCCATGCATAGAGAGGTACACTCGTGCACATCGGGGGTTTCTTTTCATACTTAGTTGTCTCATAACTTGTAATGGGCCATTTGCTTGTTGAACATTCCATAAACGATCCATGTGTTTTTCTCAAAACACCCTTTGTAATGCTAAAAGCTTACCTTTGAGTTCCAAACCTTAAAACAGATGTATAGTCTGTGGTCATCATGATGAAACTTCTAATTTGTTTCACAATTCATTTATCAAGTCCCATCTGGAACATAGTTCCTTAATCAGGAAAGAACATGTTCAGGTAGGGTGGGTTTCATTAATGTTGTGACACATGGAGTAGGGCTAGTATGCACTAGAAGGGTACATCAAAACACTCTATGACTCCTAAAAACAACTGGACAATGGGGATAAGACCGTGTTTGCCATGTTACCTCGATGTGTAGCCACACTGCTCCATACATTAAGCACACATGCAAATAAGGCACCACTAGGATTGTATGAAATTTAGACACTACATCAGGTGAATATGGATGGTCCCACCTACATAAATTATGGACCAAAAGTGTGTATTTGCAGACTGGTGTAGTTCATCTGGCTGTGCCGATACCCCTTCTCTGCTGATGGGCTGCTCATCATACAAAGGTGAGCAGCAATACCAATGCAGACTAAGTACAACTTTACTAGCAATAGAGTTGCCCGTGGTCCAGGCAAACCTGCTTCCACAGCCACATGTTACCCCCCAACACACACACACAGTGATACTCCTGAACTCCTGACAATGGGAGTTTTTTCAGCATTAGATGCCCTCATTACCACAACAGAATAATGACCCTTGCTCTGCAGTCATGCCTAAACAATGAAAAACGTTTATGAATTATTTGTGGCATGATGGTTGGGCACAGTGCAGCAGGCAACAGGTACATAGTGAGGTATGTGAAAAACCTCTTTCCTTACTAAATAGCCTTGCTGCACTGCTTAGTGCCATCTTTGCTACACAGTGACTCATACTCACAGGTAGTTACCAGACAAAGTCTAGGAGACCACTAAATTGCCTAGTGCAAACTCCAAACTATCGCAACGCACTGGTTAAGTAACTTGCTCAAGGTTGGACAATAGGCAAATGAAGATGGAAAGGTTCAAACCCTATACCCTTGGAAAAGGGAGCAGCTCATTAACAAGTCACAGCGTATGTCTCTGTGCTAGGTGCTTCTTTGTGTACTACTGCACGTAGTATGTGGTGGAACAGTAGGACAGACACATGAATACAGTTTGCTAGATCAAGAAGGTATACAGTGGGCCTAATTCTTCAATTCTAAAGCACTTGCTTTCAGTGTAAGTGACTTATTCCTATATATGCCTGCTTTACAAAGTGGTCTTATAAATAATATACCACTTTAGATAGACAATTGGCACAGTCTATTGGGTTTTGATCATGGGCCCCCTGGAGCTGTGGTCCCCAGGGCCCATTATCACCCCTGTTACAATTCACCACTGTGTGGTAGGCCTCCCCCATTGTGGTGGGGCATCACAACACCCATTCTCCATCCATCAGGGACATACCCTGTGATTAATCTTAATTTAAACATGTTTAGGTGGAGTCTACAAGAGCTTGTTTGATACTATTAATGCGGTATCTAGGTATATTGTTTAGACCCATGAAAAAGGTCATTTTAGATACTGAGAACACAATTAGAACATGTTCCATATTGCTCTTTGGGAGAGCAAGGGACTCTATCATTTGTGAAACTTTGATGACTGTTTCTGGGGTGAAATTGCATTAAATTTATCTGCCACTATATTAACTGGCGTCCATCTGGGTGATGTCCTTTTGGATCAAAACATTACCGTTTTCTACTTCTTAATTTTCTAATGTTTCCTTGGCTTCAGATGCTCATTTCACTTTGTGTATAGCTTGGATCTTCCTGATGGCAGTTTCTATTTCTTGCAGATCTTTTTTGATAGAATTTTTACTGTATATAAATTTGGATTTGTTATAAGACATAAGAAGTTATTATTTTTGTAGCATTTATTTCTGCTGGTGGACCACCAAGGTGGGATTATTTTTTAAAATTCCCCATTAAGTTTAGCTCTACTGGAGATTGCAAGCTTAGTTAATGTTTTTAGAGGTAGTTGAGCTCAGTTGTGTATGTAGCAGCAGATCCTGTACTGGGACTGCAGATTTTGCCAGTCAAGTTTGAGGGGGCTCTTTAGAGAGTTTGAGTAAGTCCATTTGTCTGAAATTCACTATGGGGGTGTTTGAGACTTTAGAGGAGAGAATCAGTAATTTGTGGTCAAATTTATAAATGTTTCAAATGCTATCTGCTAAAACAACTTATCAGGGAAAAATCACAAGGCTTAATTTAACTCTAACTCAAAACAAGTTCTGGAAAGGATACATACCTGTCAGCTGTTCAGATTTTCACAGCATGTCCACATTTATGCCTCAGATGTTTGATCCGTTCCTCATACAATTTGTGTTTTTTTGACAAATCAATGGGATGATCTGAGGACTGAAGTTACTAAATAATGACATACATTTGCATTTCAGTCTTCAAATCCTTCAGAAAATGCATGTTAACGCAAACCCTGATATTCTATCAACTTTCTAAATTTATAAGAGTAACATCTAAAATATGTCCCTATTTTTGGGCTTTCGTCCTTTCATTTTGTCAGGCTTTGTCCTAATTTCTAGCACTAAGAGGTTGAGCGTTATGAAATGATGTTCAACCCCCTTTTATGAGAAAATATCTAAACTAATGGTAACAAACTAAAGAAACTAAACTATTTTAGCATTTTATATAGGCTACTAAGAGGCAAATTTTAAAGTAGTGAGTGATCCCAAGAACCACTTTCCCAGAAATAGGAGTAAGGGTCCATTATAGGGTTGAAATAACTAAAACAGTTAAAATTTAATGTTTTATTACACAATCAGTTCAGCTTTTATGGTAAAATACCTCATAAAACAAGGAATGTAAACACCTTCTCTTGGTGACTTAATGGAAAATAAATTAAAAAAACACTCAAGGAACAACAGAAGCTACTTTACTAGAAGGCCAAATGGCCAGAATGCAGCAGAATTACTACTTATGAACCAGAGAAGGGCATACAACAGGAGAGGTATAGGTGGCAGAATTACTACTTATGAGCCAGAGGTGGGGATATGATAGGAGAAGCATAGGTGGCAGAATTACTACTTACGAACCAGAGATGGGGGATACGATAGGAGAGGTATAAGTGGCATAATTACTACTTACAAACCAGAGACAGAGATACGGTAGGAGGGTCTATATTATAACATCGAAGTCTTAAAATTTCAAATGTTATAATATCGAACCCTATGCACCGAACGCTGAAAATAGCAAAGCTGCAGAATATCAAATACTTTCCTAGGGAAAGTATTTGGTGGGCCGTTTCTGCAGCTTCGCTATTTCCTCGACTGTGGAACAAAGGTGACGGACCGGGTTAAGGTAAGTGCGTGATAGTTAGGGACCTTAGGGTTAGGGAGTGGGGAAGGTAAGTGTGCAATACGGACTTTAGGTTTAGGGAGCGGGTAAGGTGAGTGTGCGATAGGGACTTTAGGGTTAGGGAGCGGGTAAGTTGAGTGTGCGATAGTTAGGGACCTTAGGGTTAGGGAGCGGGTAACGTGAGTGTACGATAGGGACTTTAGGGTTAGGGAGTGGGTAAGGTGAGTGTGCGATAGTTAGGGACCTTAGGGTTAGGGAGTGGGTAAGATGAGTGTGCGGTAGTTACGGACCTTAGGGTTAGGGTTAGGGTTGGGTTAAGGTAAGTGGATAGCTAGTAGTGTATGTATGGTTTAGTCTAGGGTTTTGTGAAGTGTATGTGTGTGGATTATTTATTTTGGTGTGCTTGTGTTGTGTGTATGTTTGTCGGAAAAGCAAATTTTTTTCCTGAGAAAAAATTCACTATTCTGAGTGGTCGATGTTATAGTCTTTCGATCGAAATGGTTCTATATTATATCATTCGAAGTTTTAAGACTTTGATATTATAATATAGACCCACAGTAGAAGAGGTATAGGTGGCAGAATTACTACTTACAAACCAGAGATGGGGATACAATAGGAAAGGTACAGGTGGCAGATTACTACTTATGAACTGGACATGGGGATACGATAGGAGAGGTATAGGCGGCAGAATTACTATTTATGAACCGGACATGGGGATATGACAGGAGAGGTACAGGTGGTAGAATTACTATTTATGAACCAGTGATGGGGATATGACAGGAGAGGTATAGGTGGCAGAATTACTACTTATGAACCACGGATGGGGACATGATAGGAGAGGTATAGGTGGAAAAATTACTACTTATGAACTTGAGATGGGGATACGATAGAAGAGGTATAGGTGGCAGAATTACTACTTACGGACCAGACATATGGATACAATAGGAGAGGTACAGATGGCAGAATTACTACTTATGACCCAGAGATGGGGCTACTATAGGAGAGGTATAGGTGGCAGAATTACCACTTACGAACCAGAGATGGGGATACAGTAGGAGAGGTACAGGTGGCAGAATTACTAATTACAAACCAGAGATGGGGATATGATAGGAGAGGTACAGGTGGCTTCCATGTTGATAAGTAGAATGTGAAGAATGTCTTACCACTGTAGCTTCATTTACTATTTGTCCAAAATAATTATTTTTATGAAGTCCAGGAATCTTTGACTGCATCCAACTTTCAGACACAAAGTTTTATGGATGGATAATTAAAATCACCCATTGTAAAATCATTTTTCATTATAAGTATTTCTACAAATACATTCAGGAATCTTATATGGTTATGGGGGATATGGAAAGCATCCTACAGCTGGCTATAAATTTATATTTCATTTTGTTTTTTTTGGCAAGTTGGAGTTCAATAAATGCAGTTTGTAGGTCACAAAGAATTTGTCTAGATATAATATTTCTGACAAATAAGGAGACAGTACTGCAGCTTCCCTCAAGCCTGAATGCATGCTATGCTCTAAACCCAGGTTAGGAGGAAGTGTCATCCTTACAGTGAAACCAAGTCTCTGTTGCAACCCAGACATGGAGGTGTTCAAGTTGCAGGATAACGTCATCTTCAGGAAATGTATTATTTGGACTGTTGGAGTTAAGATCAACCTGTTGCAATTATATCTGTTGTGCTGTGATGTCCAGTAGATGGAATCTGCCTAAAAATGTACTATGGGAGCACTAAAGGGTTTGGCTAGTATGCATAAGTCATGGAAGGAGTACAGGCCATCCCCTAGGAAACAAACTGCCTGTCTGCAGTCTAAGGCTGACACTTACTGAACCCTCCTTGAATGATATCAGTTTCTTAACCAATTGTTGAAGACAATTATCCTTTCTTTTGTATTTAGGAATTAATATCTTTAACTTCTCACTTTATTGGTTCTGTTCCATCACAGTCTACAAATGACTGTGTAATATCCTGTCAAAGGTGTCCAGGTCAAAAACTACTCAGCATTTCAGACCAGTTTTAAATCTGTGTCCAGTGACTAAAATAATTGAAAAGCAAAACTACAAACAAGTTATTAGCTCTAGCTTTAGTTCCCTGATAGCTGCATACAAAGTAAAACAGAACATATAATAACATGAACTATGACATTTGTACTGGAGGATATGGCACAAGCATTTGCCTCTATCAGTCTCGTGCTACTTCTTCATATGGTAGAATCATGAACTTTGAACCTTATGTTGTTTCTTTGTTTTATAATTATCTTTGAAAGACAACTTTTCAGGTAACCACCAGCAAGACCACGTCAGACTTTGATGCATTTAGCGAAGTTCCTCAGCATTTCATTCTACAGGTGTGTTATATATTTCTCCTTCCTACTAATCTTACCTTATATTTCCCTTACCTTGGTTTGACTATATACAGAGATGACATCCTTCTTGCTGTACTTCATTTTGTGCACTATTAATTACTGTCTTTATGCTGCTGCCAGGCTTTTCAGTGGCGTGGCTTTTTTTCAGTAGGATAAATTCAGAACGGAGATTTGAAAATCTTAGGAGCCACATTTCATATATATGTTGCTGAATGCCACAGTTATATCAGGATTTCTGGAACGGTGACACTACTGCCTGCCCAATGATGTGGAGGCATGTCTGACATCAGTGAGTCAGGTTCATTTATCAGCCCAAGTGTTGGAAAGGTGGGTGGTGTAAAAAGTACAGTTTTGTACCTACCATAAATGTAGATGTTCGAGTGTTCACCCTGCTGCAGTCATCACACTTGGGTTATCCTGCCGTCAGGCGGTCCCGCAGTCGGCCCGAATTCCAAAGTCTTTGTCCGGCGTCGGTTGCTGTCGCTTCTTCCCTGACATTAGTGCGCCAGGGGTATATAAGAGGCATCCGATGCCATTTTCTTCAGTTTTTCTTGCCCCAGATGTCAGGTGCCCCCAATAGGTAGGCAAAATATATATATACATATAGCTAGATAAAAATAAAACAAAACCCTTAGGCACAAGCAAATACACCACAGAGGTAGTATAGGATGAAGTGGTAGAGATAAGTTCAGCTAGTTCAGAGGGGATGGAGGGAGGGTAACCTGGACTGCAGCAGGGTGAACACTCGAACATCTACATTTATGGTAGGTACAAAACTGTACTATGTTCATCGTGTTACTCTGCTGCAGTCATCACACTTGGGTTGAATCCCAAAGCTAAGGATGGGTGGTGGAGTTAAACAGGGTTAGAAGAAACTAGTAGGCCCTGCAAAACTGCAGTGGCAAAACCAGCTCTAGTCTTAGAGTAAAGAGGTAAGTGATAGAGTTTGGTGAAGGTGTGCACTGAACTCCAAGTAGCAGCTTCCAGAATATCCTTGGTTGGCACTCCCCTGAGAAAGGCTGCTGATGTAGCTGTAGCCCTGGTGGAGTGGGACCTAATGTTAGTAGGTACCGGTTTTCCATGATGTGTGTAGCAGAAACATATGCAATGTCCTATCCATTTAAAAATGGTCTGTTTTGAGATAGCTTTTCCTTGTGATCCTGTAGCATAGGCTACAAAGAGCTGGTCAGTTTTTCTGAAAGCCTTAGTTTTATCCAAGTAGTAACGTAATTGCCTGTGAATGTCCAAAGAGTGCAGGAGTCTTTCTCCTTTGTTCTGGGGATTTGGGAAAAAGGTGGGTAAGTGAATGGTTTGGTTTAGGGCCACACTGGATACCACCTTTGGCATAAAGGAAGGGTTAGTTCGTAGAGAGACTCTGTCTTGATGAAAAACGAGGAAAGGCTCCACTGCCATTAGTGCCTGTAGCTCTGAGACTCTTCTATCTGAGGTTATTGCTAGTAGTAGGGCAGTTTGCCATGAAAGAAATTTTAAATCAGCTGAAAAAGCTGGTTCAAAGGGTGGCAGTGTAAGCTTTTCCAGAACAAAGTTGAGATCCCAAGTAGGTGTTGGAGCTCTCCTTGGCGGTCTTAAGTTCTTAGCCCCTCTGAGGTACTGTCTTAGGAGTGGATGTGAAAATAAAGGAGGATCCGTGCTGTAATGAGCTGCAATTGCTCAGGTGTGGATTTTAACAGATGAAAAGGAAAGTCCTTTGTGTAACATCTCAGTTAAATATTGTAGAATCTGAGGGATGTTTGGCTCCAGGGGATTTAGGCCTTTAGCCTGGTTCCAGGCGCAAAATCTTTTCCATTTGTCTGAATAGGCTTTCCTGGTGCTGGGCCTCCTGGCCACCAGAATGACATCCATAACAGCTTTGGATAAAGGTGTCAGCTGGTTGTTTAGGTAATTTGCCATGCAGCCATGTTTAAAGTCTTGAGCTGGCTGGGTAGAATCAGACTGTCTCGCTGGGTGAGCAGGTGAGGAATTTGTGGCAAAATCCATGGTGGGCCGTGGGCCATGTTCCTTAAAATTGGATACCAATGCTGGCGTGGCCAGTCTGGTGCAACGAGAATCATTTGTGGCCTCTCTAATCTGACTTTCAGCAGTACCTTTGCTAGAAGAGGCAGTGGAGGGAAGGCATACACTGTTAATGTTTTCCAACTGAATGAGAGGGCGTCCACTTTCCAAGCTAGTGGATGGAAGGTCCTTGTGCAAAATTTTTAAAGTTGGTGGTTGTGGGGGCTTGCAAACAGATCTATGTCTGGGCGTCCCATTTTTGAACTATCATTGCAAATACTTGTGGATCTAGTTTCCATTCCTGTGGATCCATGATGTTTCTGCTTAGGTCGTCTGCCAATGTGTTTTTCTTTCCTGGCAGGAATTGTGCTTGTAATTGAACCTGGTAAGACAGTGCAGTGTTCCACAAGGTCATTGCTTGCCTGCATAGAGGGTAGGAATGTGTGCCCCCTTGCTTGTTTATGTACCACATAACTGTGGTATTGTCTGTCTTTATTAGTAGTTGTCCTGGGTGTAGAAGGTCCTTGAAAGCTGTTAGGGCATTCTGCACTGCTAGCATTTCTTTCTGATTGATATGCAGGTGTCTCTGATCTGTAGTCCATTTGCCCTGAATGCACTGTCCTGCCATGCGTGCTCCCCAGGCACAGTCTGATGCATCTGTTGTCATAGTTTGCCTGGCTGTGGGTAAGGTGAAAGGCTGACCCTTGTTGAGGTGACATGCCTGTGCCCACCATAGAAACTCCTGTTGAAGACAGGGAATGAGTGGTATCATTGTTTCCAAGCTGTGGCTGTGCTGAGTCCATACACTTTTCAGGTACCATTGTAATTTCCTCATATGCAGTTTTGCAAATGGTATTAGTAGTATGCAAGATGCCATGAATCCCAAGGCCTGCAGAATTTTTCTTGCAGGGAGTTGGGTCTTTGTTGCCATTATTTTGAAATATTGAAACAGCTGTTGATGCTTGTCTGGCGTGAGATAAGCCATCTGGGCCGTTGTATTCAAGCTGGCACCCAGGAATATTATGTTTTGTGGGGGCACTAGTTTTGATTTCTTTTCGTGTACTGTGTACTCAAGGCAACTTAGAAGGTGTCTGACAAATGCCAGATGCTTTAAAAGAATGTCCTTGCTTTCTGCTTGAATAAGGCAGTCGTCCAGGTATGGGTATATTTGAATTCCTCTTTGTCTGCAGTATGCAATTACTGGTGCCAGGCATTTTGTGAAGACCCTGGGCGCAGTAGATAAGCCAAAGGGCAGTGCAGAGAATTGATAATGGGTTGAACCTGCAATAAAACTGAGGTATTTTTTGCAATTTTGTCTGATAGGGACATGCAGGTATGCCTCCTTGAGGTCCAAAGTGACTAGCCAAGCATTCTTACCCAGCATGGGAAGAAGCTGCTGTAGTGTTAGCATCTTGAATTTTGGTACTTGCAGATAGGTGTTCAGAATTGAAAGATTCAGAATGGGTCTCCATGC
This sequence comes from Protopterus annectens, assembly GCF_019279795.1. Classification (NCBI taxonomy): domain Eukaryota; kingdom Metazoa; phylum Chordata; order Ceratodontiformes; family Protopteridae; genus Protopterus; species Protopterus annectens. The sequence continues at coordinate 734,646,288 of NC_056741.1, read as the reverse complement.
TTTGTCCTTTCTTGGGACTAAGAAGAGTCTTGAGTAAAATCCTTGCCCTTGCTCCTGTGTAGGTACCTGTTGAATGGCTCTCATGTTCATGAGAGCTGTAATTTCTTTTTGTGCCTCTGCCCATTGATTTGGTGGCAGGCTTGGCATTCCTTTGATCCTTGGTAAGGTATGAAAGTGGAATCTTTATCCTTGAGAGACAATGTTTAGAACCCATTTGTCTTTTGTGATGATGTGCCAGTTGTCTGCAAAAAATGCTAGTTTTCCTCCCAAGGGAGTTGCCAGGAGAGATTTGCTTGGTAGTTTGAGGATAGAGTCATTGTGTCTGTCTTCTGCTAGCTTGGGGCCTGTCTTCTCCTCCTTTCTGGGTAGCAGAACCCCATTGGCGAGGTTTGTAAGGGCTCTGTGACTGACCTCTGCCCCTTGGGTGTCTGTATTTTCCCCTCTGTGTTCTGTCTGAAGCTGGAAAGGACCATTTTTTGTTGGCCAATTTCTGCTGAAACGAGGGGGTTGTACCTGCAAAAAATCCTTGACCGTTTGCATAGACTTTGCCTTATCCTCCATTTTCTTTAAAACCTCTTCTGCTTTGACACCAAATAATACATCCTGTTGTAAAGGTGCATCTAATAATTTTGCTTTAACATGGTTAGGGAGGGTTTGTTCTTTTAACCAAGCATGTCTACGTATGACAGAGCCAGTAACAGCTGCTCTACAGGAAGCTTTCAATGAATCAAATCCGCATTGTAAAGTATGCTTGCCCACCTGTTCAGCTGCATGCAACAGATCCTGCATTTCCTTGAATTCAGGCTGTTCTGAATGTGTGCTCATTTTTTGTTTTAACTGAGACATCAGGAATTGTTGATATTTCAACATGTGAAACTTGCAATTTAATGCTCTCATAGCCAGAGTTGCTGAGGTGTATATTTTCTTTCCCCATCTATCTAGGGCTCTGGAATCCCTTTCAGAGGGCATATGATTTTTAGCCATAGAAGCTTTTGCTCCCTTAGGACCCTGGGAAATAGTTTCTGGGTCAGCTACAGGGCTTTTATAAAGGAATTTGTGTGAGCCAGGTACTCTGTAGTATCTGTCTGGTTTGGCTGGAGCAGGAGGTAGATTAAACTAGACTCCAAGTAAACATCATCCACAATATCTAAAACAGGAGGGATAGCAAGAGGTCTGTGCTGGGGTAATAAAAGGAACTCTCGGAGCCTTTTCTTAAAATCTGAGTAATCCTGGCCATCCCAGTGGAAATGTTCCCTCATGGTATGTAAAGTTTCCCCAAAGGCGTAGTCTTCAGCATCAGAATCCTCATAAGGTGGGAAAGTGTAATCCTGTTCCTCAGAAGAATCTGAGGAGAGAGAAACCTGGTCAGAGGATGCATAATCCTCCTCTTGTCTTGGTCTTTTATCAGGAGGGGGATGGGAACCCCTGATAAGGGTAATCAAATCTTCAGCCATCTTAAGCATCTGTTTCTTAGGCATGGGGCCTTGAACTGTAGACTGATAAACAGTTTTCTTAGGTTTTAAAGGAGTTTTAAGCTTAGCATAAGATTTAATGGTGAGTGTAGTCGGTCTGAAGACACCTTCTGCAACCAAAGGTGTTTCCTCTGCACCGGTGTCTAGTTCTGCTCCGGTGTCGGTAGATGGCTGCGTCGGCCTAGTAGACTCTGCTTGGGAATCCGCAGCTGTCTGGGGTTCCAGTTCTGCAGTCGTCAGGGGCTGCATAGGTGCCTCACTGAAAACCGGAGAACCGGCGACAGGCCCAGCTGAGGCCTCGGGGTCTGGCTTATTCCTAGGCTGCCTGTCCTTATCCTTGCGTTTTTTATGAATGGCGGTCGTCGGCTGCTCTGACGGCATGATATAATTAAATTTCCTACCAAAGTAATGCCGTGCGAAGTCAAAACGGCATTTGATAGTTCGTTTATTAAACCTAGTGCAAAACCGACAACCTGTGACGTCGTGGTCTGGGCCTAGGGCAAGGAATACAATAGGAATGGAAGTCCTTATGAGGTATTTGCTTCCCACAAGAAATGCAATTGTTAACTTTTTCTGACATTGGACTGAGGCAAGAAAATGTTCCCCAATGGGGTACTTAGCTTTATTGAAAACTTCGGACTGAAATTCAAATCGAAAATCTCAGGTGTCGGCCGACCGGCACTTGCAAACTGCTTCTGTTTCGGGCACCGCGCGGCAAGAAAGACTGAAGAAAATGGCGCTGGATGCCTCTTATATACCCCTGGTGCACTGACGTCAGGGAAGAAGCGACAGCAACCGACACCGGACCAAGACTTTGGAATTCGGGCCGACTGCGGGACCGCCTGACGGCAGGATTACCCAAGTGTGATGACTGCAGCAGGGTAACACGATGAACATCAGGGATACCACAAAATAAGTCCTTATACCACAGTATGTTCATTTCTAAATCTGCCACATTTACTACTTACTAAAAAGTAAAATAAAAGTTTACACACTATACATACAACACAGAGGCAATGTTACTCTCAAAAACATGTTAGCCCATTTAAATCAATTCTCCTAAATCCAAATTTAAGGTTAATCAGAAAAGGAGAAACTGAAACAAGGCCACATTTTCCAATCACTACTATTTTGAGTATTCAGAAACATGTACCACTCATTAGAAGTATTAATTAACATGAGATTTTTTACCTAATTTCAGAGAACATGGACACATACAAATCCAAATACATATTTTGTATTTAAGTACAAATCATTATTTTTAGCTGAATACCTAGCCACTGTATAAAAATAAAAAATACTGTGCATTAATCAGCACCTACATAAAAGCAACATATTCATTAATGCCACCAATGTAAAACAAACTAGCAAAAGATAAATTTGTCCACTACACTCATACGATACTCACACATGCACTGCTATGCACCTCAATCAATTATTTAGAAAGCAAGTTATTTTTTTAATGTAAAAAGTTAAAATAAATGAATAAAAAACATTGAGACAGTAAGTGAAATTAGCTGGGCTGAAAGGAGCATTACTGGTAAAATGGATCCAATTCTAACTATCTAAGCTTACTAAAAATATACTAAATAAAAGAAACAACAGCACTAACAACATGTCTTAGCATAATCCTTAATGAACTACTAAATAATGCAGCAAACAAAATAAAATGTCACTACAAAAAACAGAAAGTAAAAACATGTTAAAACTTCTATCAGAGAAAACCATTCATGATACTCTAATAAACTTATAAAAACCTAGCTGAACACCTATTCAGTGAAAACTCAGGCATATGTAGCTCACTGAAGTCCATGGGAAATACTAACATATAGAAATAAAGAAAAATGAATAAATGGAATTTATATCTGGTTTGTGTAATCCACAAAATATTTTGGACTGTAGAATTGGGCGATTCAGTCTGTGACTCATGGCTTCAGCAATCAAAGCAAAACTTATTCTTTAAACCTACAGTTCAAAACATGTCAAGCATCCGGCACCAAACTCCTATGTATTCCATGTACACACACACACACACACACACACACACACACACACAGTTAAAGAATGGTAACCTGTAGATCGCACCCTGATTGGAGAATGAAAATTCTTCAGCAGGGTAAACAAAACTACAAAATAAAAAAAATGCAGTAAAGTAAAACGACAAGCTACTGGCCCACAAAATGTATTCATCTCTCTAGCACTTTGGCTTAACAGCCTTCAAGGAGTAACTCTTAACCTCTTAGCTCAAGATATCTGGATAAGCCTAAAATAAACAGCAGATAAAGGCTCAAAATAGGAACATGTAAATGTTGCTGTTACAAATGTGTGTTGACATGCATTTTCTGAAGCAGAGGAGTGTGTGTGTAAGACAGAGTTAGTGAGTGAGATCAACCACTGTTAACAGCAGCAGTAAAGAGGTTTGCATACCTCTGGACCCTTCAGCTGAAGACAGCATGATTTTTTTGCAGGAAATAAAAGTCTGAAACTCAAATGTATGTCATTATTTAGTAACGTCAGTCTCCAATGACTGGCAACAAACCAAATGTTTTAAGAGTAAAGGACCAAAAAATAAAGTAAACACCTGGATACTTTTTTAAATGTTATATTTTAGATGTAAAATGCTTCCTCCAACACCATTAACATATACTGCAGCAAGTATGAGACATTAGGCCGAGGAACTATTTTACTCAAAAATATACAAAAAAATAATATATTAATAAAAAATAAGTAAAACGCGACAATTTTACAGACAGCCCATTCTCTAAATGCAATAATGCCCTCCAGGGTAGTGTTATTATGGAAATACCACCCTTCCAGTGGTGTAGAGGCCTGACGCCGGTGGGCATTATTGCTTGGGTGTGTGTGTGTACACACACACACACACACACACACTTACATATTGTCATGTTAGTCATGCTAGTGTATTGAATTCTTTCTATTACACAAGATCTAATAGTTTTTCATAGGTGGATTACCTGTGTCTGGGATTTCTGTTGCGGCTTCCTTCTGCTGTCAGCATCACCATCACCTGTGTCACACGCATTAGCTAAACCTGCTGAAGAAATCACAAAAAGGAAAAATCAGAGGTGGGTCTTTGGAATGTGGATTTCAGTTCCCAGTGCACCTAAATTTCAGTAGATGCTCCAAAACTATGCTTTTTTTATTTAGGAAAATTAAATATTGCTAAAGCACATGTTCACTACAGCCTGCAGGGAAAAAAATCTTATTCCTACGACTGGATTACCTTGGCCTGAATTCTCAACTCTTCTTCCTTGTTAACTGTATGTCATCAACATCCACTATTAAATAATGGTGCCTTATGTATGCCTTTCTGTTGCACAGACATTGTGTCTGACACACCGTTAGTATTTTGTTGAACAGCATGCATTAGAGCCATACATCATGTTTTCTTTGTAAATATAATGCAGTTAAGGATAACTACTGTGTTGTGTGCATAGTTGATTCTGCTAAATCAGCATAGCTAGCTACATATTTACCTTAGCCTTCCATTGGCCATGAAGCCAGATGCACAAGACACATATTGTCACATATATCCAGCATGTTGTGTCTAAATCCTTTTAAGCTCCTCTCTTCTACTATTTGAATTGTGCTCAAATCACTTCCTTTGTTTACAAACATATGTGATTTGGTGCTGCCACCTTGTGGGCAGAAAATATAAATTTCAGGTTTGTACTTCCTAACCAACAGATTAGATAGCTTTATGCCAGCTGTGCCCTTCTGTGTTCAGCATGCAGTCCTATTTACCGCTGCTGCCCAAACGTTTTTTTGTATGTTAGTTTAGCATACGGGGCTAACAAATGAATAAAATAAATACAAATAAAAAATAAAGTAACACTGGAAAGGAGAAAAGCTGCACTAACTGTTTCAGCAGCTACAGAAGAAACTGCAAGGATTAAAGACATAAAAAATAAAATGTATGGATACTAATGACAACAACAGATCTGTTATGTGAGGCTCATTAGACACAGCTTTTTAGGACTGATGTCTCCAGCATTAAAAAGTTTAGCAGGTGAAACCTTCGCAGGCTATCTGCTCCTCCACTCTGTCACACTAGTGTGACTTTGCACCTTTGTCCCTTCCCCCATTATTTTTTGACTTGCCCCTGACTCTTTTTTTTTTTTTCTTTCCTTTTTTATTATCAGTTAAGACATTGGACATACATTAACAGAAAAGAAAGCAAACCATATTAAAGACTCGTCATGTATTATACACTAAATACATCTTCTCTTTCTCTGTAACAGCTGTCATTAGTTCTAACATTACATGAATTTCTCAATTCCAGCCTTCCATTAAGCCTCACTCCTTTTGCTCCTGAACATCTTTTTCTGTGTGCTTGGTTCCTATATGTTCCATTTCTTTCTATGTAATTTGCTCTTTCCCTTTTCTAAAGGTCCCATTTCCAGTTCTTTTATCTCTTTAACAATATTCAATATTTCAGTTACAGCTGGTTTACGTTTTGATTTCCATTTTTTAGTAATTGCTTTTTTGGCAGTCAATAGCATTAAGTTTAATAAGATCTTTCTATGCAAAGGCAATTCTGATCCGCTAAACCAGCTCAAAAGAATCATTTCCTTAGTTACAGTGATTTGCTTACCCAATATTTCTGACACAGTACTCTATAGGGAGTACACTTCCAGCATTTGCAACCTACCTGAGGAAAAATTCTTTGAAGTATACTTGAGGTTTAGAACAGTGGTCCCCAACCACCAGGCCATGGACGGTACCGGACCAAGGATCATTTGGTACCAAGCCACCAGGCACAAAGTGAAATGAAAAACTGAATGTGTGTATGTATGTGTAAGAGTGTGTTTATTTGTCCGTCTGCGTGTGTGAGCGAATACATGCATGAAAGCAGAATGCATGTGTGTGTGTAAAAGAAAAAGAGACTGTGTGTGTATGACAGTGAGATCAATCAAGCCATTATTTTACACTCGCTAAGCAGTGCTTTTGCTGTTTAACGAGTGTAAAATAAAAGTCAAGGAAACCAAAAAAAGTGTGTGTGTGTGTGTGTGTGTGTGTGTGTGTGTGTGTGTGTGTGTGTGTGTGTGTGTGTGTGTGTGTGTGTGTGTTTGTATGTTTCTGTCTGCATGTGTGAGTAAATGCGTACACAAAAGCAAAAGAGACTGTGTGTGTGTGAGAGACTGAGAGAGAAAGAGTGAGAGTGATCTTGTGTGAGTGAATGCATTCATGAAAGAAGAAGAGACTGTGTGTGTGTGTGTGTGTGTGTGTGTGTGTGTGTGTGTGTGTGTGTGTGTGTGTGTGTGTGTGAGAGAGTGAGAGAGAGAGAGAGAGAGAGAGTGAAGAGTGTGAGTGATCCCTGGCAGCAGCAATGAGGTTTGTGTACCTCTCGACCATACCACTCAACCTTTCGTACAATAAATCTGGACAGAACCACAAATACAAGGGACAGATTTTAAATATTAGGTTCATAGGTTCATAGGTTCGTATTAGGCTATCTGCCCTAAGGCATTTATAAGCCTAGCCAGAGTGTATGTGGCTTACGCCACCCCTTAGGATGAGAATACTACGCCCTTTTAGGGTTTAGTTTACTATGCCTCTGTCTAGTAGTGACACAGAGATGACCCCCGGAGTAAACCTACGATCTCCCATCCACTCGTCGAGATTTCTCTTGAATAGAGTCAGTGAGGAGCTCTGCCTAACATGGACTGGGATTCTGTTCCAGAGTGTAGGGAGCCTCTGGGTTATGAATCTGTCCCTCCAGCACGTCCTATTTATTTCTGTGTTGAGGTTTAAGTCACTTGTTCTCGTAGCTCTGATGGATTTGGATTTTCTGAGGTGGAGCATGTCCATTAATTCAGGATTGGACATGGCCTTGTACGTCAGGCACAGATCACCTCTGAGTAGGCGGTATGCGACTGAATAGAGCTGGAGTTTCTTCAGTCGGGCAGCATATGACATATGTTTAAGACCCTTTATCCTCTTGGTGAGGAACTTTTGGGGTCTTTCCAACTGCTGCAGGTGTCAGGTGAGATACATCCCAAATGGGGCATTGTACTCAATCATTGGCCTGATAAGAGAAGAGTACAGGGGCACAATGACCTCTCTTGATCTAGATGTGAAACCCTTCATGATAAGGTGGGCAATATAGAAGGTCTTCCTAACCACTTTGGCAATGTGAGTGTCAAATGAGAGGTTACTGTCAACCTGGGTCCCTAGGTCCCTGATTACCTCTTCCGTGCTTAATGGATTACCGCCTATGTGGTAATTTGTCGGTACCTTGTTTTTCCCAAAGGGTATGACTATACATTTTTGGCGTTCAGCTTAAGGCCATGGCTCTGGCACCAATTATCCGTTTCTATGAGGCCTCTCTGAAGGATGTTTGTGTCCGCTGGAGTATCAATTATGGTGCCCAGTTTGCAGTCATCTGCGAACTTTGTCAGCCACAATCCTCCTATGTTTGCCTGTACCTCGGAAAAATAAATGCCGAACAAGAGGGGTCCCAGGACTGAGCCCTGTGGGACACCGCTTGTGACTGGCTTAGAGTCTGACATAGCTCCAGCAACTCTGACCCTGTGGGTTCTGTCCTTGAGCCAGTTTGCAACCCATCTTGTGACATATGGGTTTACATTTAAGCTGGTGAGTTTGTCTATGATGCCCGAGTGGGGTATTGTGTCAAAGGCTTTTGCAAGGTCAAGGTAGGCTGTGTGAACTGCCTTACCCTCATCAATGGCCTTAGTGACTGTTTCAAAAAGTCGACCAAGTTCAAAAGGCAGGATCTGCCCTTGACAAAGCCAAATTGGGTAGGATCCAATGTCTGTAGGTCCCCAATGTCTTTGTTTATGAGTTCCATAATGATCCTCTCCATAGCTTTGCAGACCAGGCTCGTCAAGCTTATGGGCGGTAATTTCAGGGTCCGTAGAAGCACCGCCTTTGTGAAGTGGGACCACTGTTGCCGTCGCCACTCTTTGGTGCGTATCCTGTAGTAAGGCTAAGATTAAACAGCAGCCTTATGTGTGGGTTTAGTTCCTCTTGAGTTCATGTAGCACACAGCCGGGACACCATCCGGTCCCATTGATGCTGTGTTTTAGCTTTAGAGAGGCGGCTCTCACCTGGGCATCTGAGATGTTAGGGAGGCTACACTCTGCTGGGATAGTTATTTCTCCTTTTGGAATTTGCACTGAACCTGTCTGCCAGAATGTTGGCAATGTCAGTGGGTTCAGTGTATTTTGTGTAATTTTGGACTAACTCTGAGCATATCTGGGAGTTTCCACCCAGGTTTCTAACATAGCTAAAGAAGGCCTTGTGATTGTCTTTTGTGTCTTTTGCGATTTTTCTCTCAAAGTTGGCCTTGGATGATTTTATGAGTGATCGTAGTTTTTTGCTAGTACTAATCAGAGACGCCTTCCCTTTTAGGGATTTTGCTCTGTCATGTAGTAGCTTCCTCCTCCTGTTGTAAAGTTTGTTTATGGCTGGGGTCCACCAGACTGGGCGCCTGCCTTTGGGGGAATGGGTCTTGGTTTTATTTGGGATTGCATGATCCATGCATTCTTGAAGGTACCCATAGAAGGCATTTGCAAAGGATTCAGCAGTGTGGGTTGTGGTTTCCACTGGCCCAGGGGCCTTGAAGGATACCACTTCAGTCTTAAAAAGTGTGAAGTTTGCTTTTGAGAAGTTCTTCACTGTGGTCTTTTGTGCAGGGGTGGGGGCGGGATGTGGATTTCCAGTGAGATTAATTTATGGTCTGATCTTACCAAAGAGGGATATACTTCCAGTGTGGAGCATTTTGTCCCCATGTTTGTGATGATCAGGTCTAGTATATTGTCTCCTCTTGTGGGAATGGTGACTAGTTGTTCCATTGCATTTGAGTTTATGAATTCTAGGAACCTTTGGGCTAGGGTGTTGGGGCTTGAGTAATGTTCCCAGTCTATGTTTGGGTAGTTGAAGTCTCCCAAAATGATGGTATTTGGAGAGACATTCATACTCTCCAGTGTCTTCAGGAAGGCTGTGTGGGGTTCCTGAGTTTGAGAGGGTGGTCTGTAGCATGCTACAAACTGTAAGGCAGTTTTGCCTATGGTTAGTTGCACCTGGATAGTCTCCGATGCTTCGTGCGTTGCCACTAACCTGGAGGTGTGGGTATCTTTGATGAAAATGGATACTCCCCCTTCTTTTGTGGTTCGGTCCAAGATTTGGGGCCGGAAAGCATGATATGAGGTAAAACCTGATAGTGCTGGGGTGCTCTCAGGAGCCTTGAACCAGGTTTCAGTCACCGCACAGACATCGATGTTCTCCATACTGAGGAGGGCTTGAGGCGTGCATCTTGAGGTTTAGACTTCTGGCATTGAGCAGCATTACCCTTAGTTTTTTCCACTTGTGTTTTCTAGGGAGGTAGGTTTGTCATTTGAGCCTTGCCTAAAAAAGGCACTATGGGGGTGGCAAGAGCCTTGGCCAATATCCGGAAGCCCAGGGGTGACAGGTGCAAGCCATCCCTTGCGAAGCAGCGTGGCTTGTCAAGCATGTCATCCCAAGCAGACAGACATTGGATCCCCTTAGAATGACACCAGTAATTAAGCCAATTGTTAAAACTGATCATTTTGTCTTTGTACTGTGGCATCATTCTTGGTGAGGGTAAGATGCTGCTCAGGGTCAGGGTCATACCGGCCTGGGCTACATAATTAGAGAGCTCTTCTATGTCTCTTCTCATGTAGTCCAGGGAGGTACATCTCAGGTCGTTCACACCGGCATGTACAATGACTGAGTCATATTTGTACTTGCTGTGGAGTGACCTGAGTGCTTGTGTTATGTGGCGGATTCTAGCTCCCGACAGGCAGCTTACTGTGACCTTTTCCTTGTTCAGTCTGGTGAGCGGGACGTCAGTGTGTCTGACTATGGAGTCACCTATTACAAGTGTGTCTGGCATGTTGTTTGGCCTTAAGGGCTGTGACTGTTTAGCACACTGACTTTGTGAACTATGTGTTGCATGTGCTATGTCTTGAGGTGGTGGTTGCTTGGGTGTCTGCTTTGGAGGCCTCTGTTGTTTTGGTAGATTTTAATCAGCGCCTCCAGTATGTTTTTGTGTGTTTATGTGTTTGGTTTGCTGTTGTGATAGTTCTATGTGAGACTGGGTTTGTGGTGTGCGTGGTTGCCTTCTCCTCCTGACTGGTCTTGCCAGTACTGAATTGAGAGAGCTCAGCCTCCAGTTTGGCTATATAGTTGCATCTCTCGCATATATTTGTATTTGTTGGGAGGAAGAGAGGGTTGTCTGTGTACATGAGGCAATTGTAACATTGCCTCAAGATTCCCAGATTCACCAGCTGAACAGGAGAGGACGCCAGCAACTGACCCTTCGACATGCTAGAAATAGTGAAAAAGATTGCTGTGTAACTGAGTCAGAAAGGACCTATAAGGAGATGTGTACTCAACAGAATTTAGGTGAATGAAGTACTTTCTTTTGTTTAAGAGTGCTTTACCTGTATAAAAATGCTTTAGGAGCAAGTGCTGAGCTTTTCAGATAGAGTATAAGCTGTTTAGATTGCAAGTAGAACAGTTCTAACGGAAAAATTGAAGAGCAGACTTGGCGGAGCCAGAAAAAGTTTAACCGGCGCTGCGCTATGCGCACAAAGCCGTGCAAAGGCGGATTTTAAGCAGTGAACTACAAAAGAGCTAGGAATGGTCCCAAACAACCAATTACTACAGCTTCTTGTGCTGAGGTCACTTCCCCCAAGGACAGGTAGGCTGCTCAAGGCTCCCCACTCCCACTGGTGAGCAAAGAAACTTCCTTCTATCCAAGTAAGGTAATGGACAACACAGGAACTACACCACAGCCCAGAATACAGCAATGCCTGTATACTGGTCTAAACTAGTCAAGAAAGGCGGGAAAACAAGGATTATTTTTTTGTTTTTTTTTTTTTGTAGAAATACACAGAAAATGCAGAGACAGTGATAAATTAGTTACACAGGCTAGCACACTTTAGTGGGCAGCCTCCACAGTTAAATTAAACAAACAAACAAGCAAACTTTCGATTAAATTCGACTAAATGTAACTTTAAGTGCAGATTTAAAAATAAATGCAGTAATCAGAAAAAAAACAGTTCAGGCTAGTTTAAAGTAAGCAACAGAAGCTATTTCCAGTAAAAAAAAAGCAAATATACTTAAATCCAGAAGGTAGTCGCTCTTATAAAAAGCAAATATACTTAAATCCAGAAGGTAGTCGCTCTTATAAACTCAGAAAGTCAATAAGGTTGCCATTAGGTTTACATATCTCTCAACCACAGTCGATCAGTGTTATGCTGTTAAGCAGAATGTACACCTTTTTTGGTAATTACTGCCAACTGTCTTTTTATTGTACTTTGGTGCTTTTCTCCCCAGGTCTCTGCTGAAAATGGAATTCTAGTCCAGTCGAACCTCCCTGGTAAACAAATATCAAATAAATAAATATTATGCACTTTATTATATTTTAGTATGTGCACACAATGGCTGGTCAGTGGAAATTGTATTACATGAAACCAGTCCTTGGTGCAAAAAAGGTTAGAGACTGCTGGCTTAAAATAGCTATCTATCTATCTAAGGACTTTGGAATACAAATCTCTGTTAGGAACCTCTGCACTCATATTGTCCAGTGCCATATCCGGAACAGTTATTTGCGTCTTAAAAAACTAAAATCCACTCCTAGAGCCAATGACCTATGACCGCAGTTGAAAAAACAAGTTTATTAATCCACAGGTCACAACTCGCAAATGTAATCCACAAAAAATCACAATGTAAAATCCATTTGGAACACAACAGGTCAAGCACTTTCTTCAATAGACTTCATCAGAAAAAGTCAATACTTGTGCAATTAACCTTTTTATATAAAAAAACTGCCATCAATTAAATGAAACAACCCTAAATTAAAGTGATAGTGTTATTCAAAGCTAAAAGATACTATGACAAATAAGAATTTCACTTAAAAGTCTACAAATCACTCAAAACTTAAAACATAGTATATATAATATGTATATTAAAACAAATAATATGTATACTGAAACAAATATGATTGTGTTGGAATGATGGAAGATGTTATTACATTGTTTCGGGTGCAAACTAATAATAAAAAAATATTAAAAATGTTAAAAATATTAAAAATAGAAGCCACTAGGCTGTTTCAAAGTTTAGTTACCTGATACCTCAGTTCGGGCTTTAAACTAATATGCTCGTTAATCTCCGGAACTACAGTGGCATTCAGTCTAAGTTGCCATCTTACTTCTGCTATAAGCAGTTGGTTGGCCCAGTCACCTCCCCTGATATTCTTGGCCGCAACCTCCAAAATCCCAAACCGAAAACGGTGGTCCGGGTAGCTGACAATATGTTTATAAAGGGCATTGTTATCGTCCTTCCTTAAAATACTGTCCATGTGTTCATAAATTCTCCTATTCAGTTTTCTTTCTGTTTTCCCTACTTAAAAATATCCACAGGCCTGACAAACAGCAAGGTACACCAAACCCGTGGTGGTGCAAGAACCTGCAACAAAGTTGACAACAATCTTGTAGGGCCCAAGTTCCACTGATGGAGTTTCAATTATGAATTTACAGTATTCACAAGCCCCACACTTAACAGTTTCTTTTTTTATAACCTTTCTTGTCCGGGATTTGGTTTTCCAATAAATTTTTTAGATTTCTATTACCCCTATATGTAAAAAAAGGCTTGTCTCCTAAGACTTTCAATAGTTCTGTATTCCCTTTAAACATTACCCAATTATTTTTAATAATGTTTTTAACTCCTAGTGAAGTTTCCCCATATGTTAACACCATCGTCTGTGTAAAATCCTTATCTTGACTAGGGGTTTGGTTAACAATACCTTCCTCATCACCAAGAAGTGGCTTGAACCTAGTACCCCATTCACCAAACACTTGGTCCCTAATATTGTTAATAAAATCTGAAGGGTAACCCTAGCTCTAAACATACTAGCTACCAGTTCCATTTCTGACCTAACCAGGTCTAATTTTGAACACATTCTAGCTACACAGACCATTTGTCCCTTTACAATGTTCCTCTTTACAAAGGTTGGACGGCTACTTGTAAATTCAAGATAATCATTAGAAAATGTTGGTTTTCTATGTACACGATTCAAAACAATTGGATCTCACATCCTTAGTTATTCTAACATCTAAATAGTTAATATGGGAGTTCCCACTATTCCCAGTGAATTTAAAATAATCACATAATCCATTTAAAAAGTCAAGAAATTTTTCGTGTATTTCACCCCCTTTCCATAAAATAAAAAGGTCATCAAGAAACCTTAGATATACTAACCAATGTTCATTGTAGGGTGGTTTAAAAACGAAAATTGTTTCCCACCTGTACATAACAAGATTGGCAAATAAAGGGGCACAGCTGTTACCCATTGCCACCCCTTTTGTTTGTCAAAAGAATTCTCCACCAAAACTAAAAAAATTATTTTTAAGAATCACTTCCATAAGTTCAGTAATGAAATTAATCATAGTGTTACTTAAACTAGTTTTCTCTACCAAAACCTCATAAAAAAACTCTAATCCCTTATCATGAGGTATAGAAGTGAATAAATCAACCACATCTATTGTAGAGAAACTGACGTCCTTATCATAATAGTCTCTCTTGATCCTCCGCAAAAAATCCCATGAATCAACCAAAATGTGGTCAATGGGAGCCAAAACGTTCCTTACTGTATGATCAATAAAAACACCCAAAGGGTAAGTTATACCATTCTGACCAGATATGATCAACCTGTATGGGGGTTCAAAAACATCCTTGTGTGTTTTTGGAATATCAAAAGCCATAGGGATGGTAGGATGGTCAACATTAAGAAAGTTAAACATTTCCTCGTTGTTAGCCCCTTGGTACAATGAATCCTCCAAAAACAACTTGATCTTTCTGTAAGAAATGTTAATTTCATTCCTGGAAACACATTCATATTTTGTGTCATCCTGTAACATACAGAAAATTCTGTTGTTATAGTCTTCAGTATTCAGTTATTTACGTCTTACTTACTTGCTTACTTACTTATTAATGTATTCATTTCTTTGTTTGTTAACTGTATAGAACATTGATCCACAACCGCACACACACACAAACACGCAAGTAGAGAATCCTGGAATTACTGAAGCATGTGTAAAACAGCTCTTACTTCTGAGACGTTAATATGCAGTTTGGACTCGGATTGCATCCCTCTACCTTGGCACCCCACTATGGCCTCCACAGTGGTCATAGCCTCGGGTGTACTGAAGATGAAGAGGTGACCTGGTAACAAGCTGGCTGTGTAGATTCCACCACAGAATGTGTGCATCCCTTGGACAGTTGACAGGTTTGTTGGGACCACTACATTCTGAGTGCCCCTGAAGGGGATTATGTCACTTCATTAACACAACTTTCACTCAAAACATTCCCATTGAAAACATAACACAGAAAGCTACTTTCACTGAAAAAGAAAAACACTAGAAATGCAGCTTCTTTGGATTTGTTTTGTAGTAAATTTTGAGTTTATTTAGTTTTTGGTAGAGTCTGTGCTTAGATATGTTTGTTTCACTTCTTAGTTTAATATGTGATTAGTTTTTTTATAGCAGTAGGGTGCTAAAATGAATTGGGCGGCCCCAGTGGTGCAGCGGTTAGTGTTGCTGCCTCACAGCAAGAGGTTATCTGGTTCAATTCTCAGCTGGGGTGCCTTCTGTGTAGAGTCTGCATGTCCTCCCTGTGGTCACGTGGGTGTGCTCCAGTTTCATCCCACATCCCAAAGACATGCTGCAGGTGGATTGGACACTCTAAATTGGCCTTAGGCATGAGTGCGTGCAAATGTGTGTGCCTTGTGTGGAAGGTTGGGCGCCAGGCTGGCAACTTGAAACCATAAAACTCCACTGCCAATCATGAGCAGACAGGTGTTCCACTGTGGCGAACCCTAACCGGGAAAAGCCAGAAGAAGATAGTGCTAAAATGAATTGTGGATTTTTTCCAAGGTGTTTGCCTTCTTCCTATGCTTGCAAAACAATGGAGTCACTATATTTAAGTAATGAGTATGGGGGGGGGGGTCATGAAGGCGTGCCTCCTGTAAAGACCAGTGATTTTAGCTTTGAATATTTTTTAGTGAAAGTGATAATATATTTGATAATACTGATTTCACTGGAAACTGACTTCAGTGGACTAACATGAATTCCCTCTCTTCTGCAATACCTGGCAAGTGGCAACACAAATACGAATGTAAGTATTAGTCCACTGTCTCTCAGGTATGTCTTGGCTGTGAGCTGCTCGGCTATCAGGACATGGTGCACTGCCTGTAGGAAGGCTTTGCAAATGTTTGCATCTATTGAACTATGGATGAAGGTTAATAGGTGTACAGGAGACAGTGCAGGAACCTCAACAGAGTGCAGCAGCCATAACATCGGTTCATGTTGATACTCCAACGGATCTCTTGTGAAAGCAGCACAAAGATTGTCATCCAAACAGAGGAAGACTTTGGTCTCTTGCAATATGTAAAACGTTATTACTTAGATATATACTTCATGACCACCCTGTAGTTTGCAGTGATAGCAAAGTGCAGGGCTTAAAATCTATGGTGGTTGGGTCTGAAACAGAAATGGAGAAATACTTGAGAGTGCCTGGTTATTAAATATGGAAATAGACATTTTATACCACTGCATCACATCCAGTATCCTTTTGACAGATACAAAGAACAGTCTGAAGGGTGACCATGTGAAAGGACTCATTTGGAATAAATATCCAGAAAAGGGACAAGAGCTCTGATTTCATTGGAACCAAAAATAATTTAGAATACAGTACCTAAATCCCTATTGATCTCAGTTTCTGCACCTCCTTCGCTGCCTAAGGTTTTTGACAAGGTATGATATCTGGCAAGGGTCTTGATGTTTTGGGGATAGTCTGGAATAGGAACGACATAGTCCTGTTCAACAATCCCCTTATCCACACCATGTGACGAAATGGAGGGAGATTAATACCTCAGTGTCTATGTTGAAGGGGCAGCTGGTGGGGAGTCAGGACTTCTGCAACTTACCCAGAGCTGGCTGCAGCCTCCTAAATGTCAATAGGACCCCAATTCCATGGCCATTTATACTTCTTGGGTGTTACAGGAAAGGCACTGCTGTTACAACTGTGAGTCACATAGGAACTATGGACAAAACTGACTCTTCTATGTCCAAGAAAATGTTTTCTTAATTTTTGTTTATTTACTTATTTGGTAACTGAGGTAGGCTGACTGATCATAGTCATATGATGCCCATTTTCAGCAGTGTCTCCGGGAAAAAATCAATATGGAAACAAAAGCATTGAGAGCAATAACACTAAGTTAGCTAAGATCTTAGGAGCCTGCAACCGGTTGACGGTACTGAGTAGGGCTGATTGTGAGTTAGCATTAGGTATACAATAAACTAGAGGAGAAGATTAGAAGGAAAACTGTGACAAATAGTACAGTACGTTTATAGTATCTGGGTCACTTATTTAATTTGTTCTTGGAGAGAAAAATGCATTTTGCAGGTGGAAGAACATGTGAGAGTTTGTTGTATAATAAGTGTCTTTCACGCAATGCTTGTCTCTGTTAATGTACAATTTTGTGTGCAGAAACAGGTATGATTTGTTACTAGACAGTTCTTAAGTTTATGAAAGAAGGTGTGACATCCCCGCACTGGCCCAGTAATCAAGCAGCCTCAATCCTCACCACTGGCAACAGTGAGGGATGTACACAATGGGAGGATGAAAAGTACACACACGGTAAAGTACAGTTTCCCTTAAAAGCACTCAGAGATCACAGTCAGTCTGGGGCTGGTTTCTCCCTCTTTCTCCAGATCCCCAATAAGACTCTCCACTGGCATAGCTATAGGTTTGAGATCTCCGCCGAGTGGCCAGGCTAAGATCTGCAGCACTCTCTCTGTCCAACCAGTGTTTCATATCCCTGCCCAAGGAAAGGCTGGCACAGGTTTACTAGCTATGCACCCTTCTGCCCAGACTATAAGGTAGTACCAGCTGCCACCAGCCACCCTTACCTATCAGCTACTATAAGGCCCTTACAAAGGGTGTCCAATCCTACTGTGTAATGTTACTATTAATCCAAATGGTAGTATGACCAAGCAAGGCTATTGGATTGACCTGTACAGTGTCACCAAATACATATGCAAGTACTCTAACAGCTTAAATATGTCTCACAAATACAGTCACAAAGATAGGTTTAAATATATTTAATAATAAATAATAAAAGAACAAGACAATACTCAGAAAACAACCATACTTCAGAGTTCAAAATCACAGGAAATATTTTAAAACAACATTGCATGGCAGTATCAAATAAATATAGAAAACATCTAAACTAATCTTTATTATATTCCTATCTATATCTAAGAGAAATTACTGTACTCTAGTTACTTGCTATTAGCAAGGCAAGTGCAGATGGTGATAATGGGTGGATGTTCTTGATAAGTCCAAGACAAAATACTAAATGCCCAGTCTCCCTCTCTGAGAGTGTTTTTAAATTAATATGACATATTACTGCTGGGTTAGCTTGGGTGACATCACTCTTTGTCACCTGACTTCAGTTCCCAGGCTAAACAGAAACCTAACATCTCTGCATTAAAAATACGTATATGTCAGACGTGAAGCTGCTAGATAGTCATAAAGCAATAAAACAATTTTACATTCTAAACCTAGTAACTACTTCTCTCTAGGACAATAGAAAAAACGTCTAGCTCTAGACATCCTGTCTCCTTGCTGCCTTGAAACTAACTTTTACAGCACATTGTAAAGTACTTAATTTCAAATAAAATAAAAAAATAAAAAAAGTATTTTCTTGAAGTTTTGTAAGTTAATCTTCTATGTTCCAGCAGAGTATGCTGTGGTTACATCTTAGCTCAGTACATAACATACAATTCTGTATAAGTCATATCAATATTCACAAATGACATAGAATTATTTACAAAATTCCAGATAGCTGGGCTGACAGTGTCACATTTCTCCCCTCCCCAAAAACTCAAGCTATTTTTTCAAGTAATCCTATCTGGGAATACCTTACCCCATTCCCTGTCTTGAGAGCCCAGCTATGTTAGCATTGCTAACCCCAATGCAGTGCTGCACTGTCATATCATATGCTTGCAGTCCTAGGCTCCACCTTAGTAACTTGGCATCTTGCTGGCTGGCTCGATGTAGCCATGTTAAGGGATTGTGATCTGTAACTACAGTGAATTTCCTTCCATACAGATAAGGCTGACATTTCTGCAGTGCCCACACTATGGCTAGGCATTCCTTTTCTTCAGCTGCATAGCATTCCTCCCTGGGTTGGAGCCTACGACTGAGATATATCATTTGGTGCTCTTCTCCCTTTGAGGAAACCTGGCTAAGTACTGCCCCAACCCCATGGTTTGAAGCATCCACCTGCACAACAAATTCTTTGCTGTAATCTGGACTGGCTAACACATGGGGTCCTTCCAAAGCTCCTTTAAGTTTCTGGAATGCCTGCTAACATGCTGGGGTCCACACTACTTTATCTGGCCTATTTTTCTTTGTCAGGTCTGTGAGGGGAGCAGCTATGGTACTATAACTAAGGACAAACTTTCTGTAGTACCCTGCTCTCCCTAAGAATGCCCTCATCTGCTGTTTGGCAACAGGGGCAGGCCATGCCTGAATGGCTTCCACTTTGGCAGGTTCTGGCCTGATCTTACCACTCCCCACTCTATGCCCCAGGTAGAAGACCTCTGCCATACCCACCTGACATTTGCTGGGGTTAATGATCAACCCTGCCCTCTGTAGACTGCCCAGTACCTCCCTGACATGCTGAAGGTGCTCTTGCCAGGAATGGCTGTAGATGGCAATATCTTCTAGGTAATCAAGGGCAAAATCTCCTGCTCCTGCTAGGATACAATCTACTGGCATATGGAAAGTCACTGGGGCATTTTTCATCCCAAAGGGCATCTTTGTGAACTCATACAAGCCAAAAGGAGTCACAAAGGCTGACCTCTCTGTAGCACTGGGAGTCAAGGGCACCTGCCAGTAACCCTTGGTAAGATCAATGGTGATAAGATACTGAGCCTCACCCAGCTGCTCTAGGGCTTCATCTGTCCTAGGCATGGGGTAAGCTTCTGACTCTGTGTAACTTATTTCCTGTGGTCCACACAGAACCTGGTGCTGCCATCCTTCTTTAGTACCAGCACCACTGGGGAGGCTCAGGGACTGCTGGACTCCTGAATTACCCCTAGTTCCAACATTTCCTCTATCTCCTCCCTCAGAGTCTATTTGACTCTCTCAGGCACCCTATAGAGGGCCTGCTTAGTAGGCCTTTGGGGTCTTGTATCCACATGGTGCTGCACCAGGTGGGTGCACCCTGGTTTCCCAGTGAATTTGTCCCCAAACTCCTGTAACACTGCTCAGATTTCTTGAACCTGGGTAGGGGATAATTTCTGGGGCATTCCTACCCCTTCCACTGAGGTGTCAGCTTGAGTCTCACTGAGGAGATCAGTCAACAGATCCCCCTCAGACTCCTCCTGTCATCCACTGCAAATACTCAGCACAAGGGCCTCCCTATCATGGTAAGGTTTCATCATGTTAACATGGTACAATTTGTGCCACTGTCTCCTACCTAGCAGTTCTACTGTGTAGTTAACATCACTGACCTTCCTTACCACCTTGTAGGGTCCCTGCCAAGCTGCCTGCAGCTTGTTGTGTCTGACAAGAATGAGAAAGTACAGTTGTGTACACTTACCATAAATGTAGATGTTCAAGTGTATTCATTGTTGCAGTCATTACATTTGGGTAATCTGCTTGCAGGTTGCCCTCAGTTGGCCTGATTAACAAAGTCTTGGGTCCTGTGTCGGTTGCTGTCCCCTCTTCCATGACATCAGGTCACCAGGGGTATAAAACATGCAGTCAACGCCATTACATCGTTTTTTCTTGCCCCAGATGTCAGGTGCCTCCCTAATGGGAAGCAATTAAACATAAAAGCACAAAGATATACCTCCAACAAAAAAGCAAATACACCAAAAAGGCTTTTAAGCATAGTAAAGGAAAGTAGAGGTTTAGCCAAAAGAAGTTAGGGGGCAGGAGGGAGGGTAACCAGGACTGCAACAGTGAATACACTCGAACATCTACATTTATGGTAAGTGTGCACAACTGTACTATGTTCTTCGTGTTTCACTGTTGCAGTCATTACAGTTGGGTAGATTCCCAAAGCTATGGTTGGGAGGAGGAGTTTAGATAGCATTAGGGCCAGCTATAAGGCCCTGCAAGACAGGCTCGTGTGAAGCATCTCAGTTAAGTATTGTAAAATCTGAGGTAAATTGGGTGCTACTGTGCATATCCCTTGAGATTGGTTCCAGGAACATAATATTTTCCATTTTTCAGCATAAGATTTTCTAGTACTAGGCCTCCTTGCCTCTAAGATGACATCCATCACAGGTTAGCTGAGGGATGGTAAAGGAAAGTTTAAGTAATTAGCCAGGCTGTAAGGTTCAGTGTTGGAAGCTGAGGGTGCAGAATTTGGTTCTCCTGCTGAGACAGCAGGGAAGGAGTCTGAGGCAGGTGCCATGGAGATAACCATGACACACTGCGCAGGAGGGGGTACCAGTGTTGGCGCGGCCAGTCTGGAGCCATCAAAATCATCCTTGGTTTGTCCTGTTTGACTTTTAGTAGTACTTTGAAGAGCAGAGGCAGAGGGGGGGAAGGCATAGACTGATAGGTTTTTCCAGCTAAAGGACAGAGCATCCACTTTCCAGGCTTGTTTGTGGGGAGTCCTTGTGCAAAATTTGTCCAATTGGTAGTTCTGGGGAGAAGCAAACAGGTCTATATCTGGGCCCCCCCATTCGCTTATCAGCATGTTGAAAATCCTTGGTTCTAGTTTCCACTCGTGTGGGTCCATGAGGTTTCTGCTTAGTCCGTCTGCCAGTGTATTTAATTTTCCTGGCAGGAATTGAGCTTGTAGGTGCACTTGGTAGCTCAAGGCTGTGTTCCATAATGCCATGGCTAGTCTG
Organism: Protopterus annectens; assembly: GCF_019279795.1. Taxonomy (NCBI): domain Eukaryota; kingdom Metazoa; phylum Chordata; order Ceratodontiformes; family Protopteridae; genus Protopterus; species Protopterus annectens. The sequence continues at coordinate 734,624,870 of NC_056741.1, read as the reverse complement.
CAGAGGGGGTAAGAATATGTATCCCCCTGCTTGTTTATGTACCACACAACTGTGGTTTTGTCCGTCTTTACCATTAGTTGTCCTGGAAGAATGTAGTCCTTGAAGGCTGTCAGAGCATTCTGTACAGCTAACATTTCTTTTTGATTGATATGCAGGTGCATTTGACTTGGGTTCCATTTGCCCTGAATGCACCTCCCTGCCAGATGAGCCACCCATGCATAGTCTGATGCATCTGTTGTTAGGGTTTGGGCGGCAGGGGGTGGTGTGAAAGGTAGTCCTTTGTTTTGGCGGCAGGCCTCTGCCCACCAAAGGAACTCTAGGCATAGGCAAGGTATGATAGGAATCATTGTTTCTAGGCTGTGAGAATATTGACACCATAGGCTTTTTAGATACCACTGTAGTTTCCTCATATGCAGTCTTGCATATGGAATTAGAAGAATGCAGGAGGTCATGAACCCCAAGGCTTACAGTATTTGTCTTGCAGATAGCAGGGTTTTTGTGGCCACTTGTTTGAAGTAGGTTGTCAAATGAATTTGCTTTTCTGGTGTGAGGTAAGTCATCTGGGAAGTTGTATTCAAGCTTGCTCCCAGGTATGTAATTTGTTGACAGGCTACCAGTTGTGATTTCTTGTCATTTATGGTGTACCCAAGACAAGTTAGAACCCTTTTAAAAAAAGGCCAGATGATTCAAAAGTATGTCCTGGCTTTCTGCCTGAATTAGACAATCATCCAGGTATGGGTATATTTGAATACTTCTTTGCCTGAAAAATGCAATAACTGGAGCTAGGCACTTTGTGAATACCCTGGGCGCAGTAGATAAGCCAAAGGGCAGTGCAGAGAACTGATAGTGTGTGTAGCCTGCTGTGAAGCGTAGGTATCTTCTGCAAGACTCCCTGATTAGGATGTGCAGGTATGCTTCTTTTAAATCTAGTGTTACCAACCAGGTGTCTTTGCCTAGCATAGGAAGTAATTGGTGAAGAGTCAGCATCTTGAATTTTGGAATCTCCAGAAAGGTGTTTAGAGAAGACAGGTCCAGGATAGGATGCCATGATTTGTCTTTTCTGGGTACCAGGAAAAGTCTCGAGTAGAAACCTTGTCCCTTTTCCTCTTCTGGTACCAGTTGAATAGCCCCCATGCTTAAGAGAGAAAGTACTTGTTTTTGGGCCTCTGCCCACTGATTTGGGGGTAGGTCTAGCCACCCACTTGGTGTTGGCAATGTGTGGAAGTGAAATCTGTATCCCTGGGACACTATATTTAAAACCCATTTATCCTGGGTAATGAGTTCCCAGTTCTTTGCATGAAGAGCAATCTTTCCCCCCAAAAGGGCAGTCAGAAGATAAGTGCTTGGAAATTTTAAAATGAAGTCATTGAGACATTTACCATAGGGGGGAGTCTTATTATTCCCAGACTTGGAAGTGGAGGCCCCCCACTGCTTAGTTCTGTGAGTCCCCTGAGACTGAAACCTGGGTTTTTTGCTGTGTCTGGGTTTGGCTTGAGAAGACCTGGAAGGGGCTGGAAAGGACCAATTCTTAGAGGGCCAGTGCCTACTAAATCTAGGAGGCTGAACTTGTAAAAAACCTTTAACTGTTTGCATAGATTTAGCTTTATCTTCCATCTTTTTAAGAACTTCTTCAGCCTTGTTGCCAAACAGGCAGTCCTGATTTAAAGGAGCATCCAACAATTTAGCTTTAACATGATCAGGCAAAGATTGCTCCTTAAGCCAAGTATGCCTTCTAAGCACAGACCCAGTAACAGCAGCCCTACAAGAGGCCTCTAATGAATCAAAACCACATTGCAAAGTATGTTTTCCAACTTGTTCAGCAGAATACATTAAATCCTGTAAGTCTTTATTTTCCACACAGTCAGAAATCAACATCATTTTCTGTTTAAGAAGTTCTATAACATGTTGCTGATATTTTAACATATGAAATTGGCAGTTTAAAGCTCTAATGGCCAAGGTTGCTGAAGTGTAAACCTTTTTACCCCATCTATTCAGCGCCCTGGAGTCTCTATCAGAAGGGGTAGAATTTTTAGCAGTAGAAGCCTTAATGCCCTTGGGCCCCTGTGAAATAGTCTCTGGATCTGCAATAGGATTTTTGAAAAGGAACTTGTGGGACTCAGGGACCCTGTAGTATCTGTCAGGTTTACTGGGAGCAGGAGGCAGGGAATCAGGGGCCAAACTGGATTCCGAGAAGGCATCACCAACAATGTCTAGTACAGGAGGAATAGCCAAAGGCCTATGCTGAGGTAGGAGAAGGAAATCCCTAAGCCTCTTTTTTGAATCAGAAAATTCCTGGCTTTCCCAGTGGAAATGCTCCCTTAGAGTATGTAAGGTTTCCCCAAAAGAAATATCCTCAGGAGGGAAAGCAGAGGGAATAGAGTCCCCTGCATCAGAATCCTCATAAGTAGGTAAGGACAAATCCAGGTCATCAGAAGAGTCAGAAAAAACAGAATCCTGATCAGATAATTCATAATCAAGCTCAGACCTAGGCCTCTTAGAAGGGGGGAGGGTTGGCTACCCCTTATTAGAGTTATTAGACCTTCAGCCATTCTTATCATTTGTTTTTTAGGCATAGAGGCCTGAGCATGTGGCCTGGGCGTCAGTTTTTTAGACATGAATCGAGATTTTAGGCCTTAGTAATGAAGGAGGAGTCAATTTAATATGCAAATCCGTAGGCCTGAATACACCCTCAGAAGTCAGTGCCTGTACAGCGGCTCCGGACCCATCCAAGGTAGAGACATCCGCGGGTCCCATAGTTGAAACATCTCACGGAATACCGGACTCCGAATGGGTCTCAGTAGAGGCTTGCGAATCAGAAGTAGCAGGTATCAGGGGCTGCAAAAGCACCTCACTGAGTACCGGCGAACTGGCGACTGACTTAGGAGAAGCGTCGTCGGCAGTTTTGGACCTCGGCAGCCTGTCTTTGTCTTTATCTTTGCGTTTTTTTGGAATCCCGGTAGTCGGATGGCTAACCGATGACATTTCTGGATAATTAAACCGAGAACCGAAATATTTAGAGGCAAAAATATACCAACGACGGATAGTGCACTGATTAAATAAAGCACAAAACCGACAGCAAGGTACATCGTGGTCAGGGCCTAGGCAAGGAATACAGTACGAATGAAAATCTTTATGAGGTATTTGCTTTCCACAAGTAATGCAATTATTAACTTTTACTGACATCGGTAAGGAGCAAGAAAAAGTTTCCCCAAAGGGGTACTTAGCTTTTAGTTGAAGACTTCGGTTCTGAAACTCGAAAACCAAAATTTCAGGAGTCAGCCGACCGGCACTTGTGAACTACTTCTGCTTCAGGCACTGCACAGCAAGAAAGACTGATGTAATGGCGTCGGCTGCATGTTTTATATCCCTGACGACCTGACGTCATGGAAGAAGGGATAGCAACCGATGCAGGACCCAAGACATTGTTAATCAGGCTGACTAAGGGCAACCTGCAAGCAGATTACCCAAATGTAATGACTGCAACAGTGAAACACAAAGAACATCCATTATCTCCTGCCCTACAGCATACTCTCTAGCTCAAGCATTCCCGTCACACCAGACCTTTTCCTGATGTTGGGATTTTGCTAGGTTCCCCTGGGCCAAGCCCATGTGTTTCCTGACCCTTGTCCTGAGGTTTAGGACATATGCTACAACGGACTCCTTGTGGGATTCACACTCACCCTCCCACTCATCTTGAATCAAATCTAGAGGTCCCCTCACCTTATGCTCATATAGCAGCTCAAAGGGTGAAAAAAGTACAGTTTTGTACCTACCATAAATGTAGATGTTCGAACATCCACATTGCTGCAGTCATAGCCTGTGGGTAGTCTGCTGTCCTCGGTCGGCCCGAATACCAAAGTGTTAGGGTGGCGTCGGTCATGGTCGCTCAGATCTGACGTCAGTACGCCGTGGTACTAAAGCGCATGACCAACGCCATATCCTCAGTCTTTCTTGCCCCAGATGTCAGAAGGCCTTAAAAAGAAAGGCCATAGCCAGAAATAGAAAAATACCCAATCACCAAAATAGCAACAAAAGATACACCACAAACCACACAGCCACCCCAAACTACAGAGGGGAAGGAGGGAGGGCAAATTGGACTGCAGCAATGTGGATCTTCGAACATCTACATTTATGGTAGGTACAAAACTGTACTATGTTCTTCATCTCACATTGCTGCAGTCATAACCTGTGGGTAGAATCCCAAAGCAAAGGTAAAGGGAGGGTGATAAAATCAGATAGCATTAGGAGCTGCTAACATGCCCTGTAAAACTGCAGTGGCAAACCCAGCCCTAGATTTGGAATAAAGAGGAAGATGGTAATGCTTAGAAAAAGTGTGCACTGAACTCCAGGTAGCTGCCTCCAAAATATCCTTAGTAGCTACTCCCCTTAAAAAAGCAGTAGAAGTGGCAGTAGCCCTAGTGGAATGAGGTCTGATTCCAGCCGGAACCTCCTTACCATGATGAGAATAACAAAAAGCAATGCAATGGCCAATCCACTTAGAAATAGTTTGTTTTGAAACAGGTTTTCCTTGAGATCCCAAGGCAAAAGAAATGAATAACTGTTGGGACTGTCTGAACCCTTTAGTTCTGCTCAAATAATAACGTAACTGCCTGTGAATGTCCAAAGAATGCAAAATTTGTTCCCCCTTATTTTGTGGATCAGCATAAAATGTAGGCAGATGAATAGATTGGTTTAAGGCCACATTAGAAACAACTTTAGGCATAAAAGTAGGATTAGTACGTAGTGAGACCCTATCCTTATGAAATATCAGGAAGGGTTCAACTGCCATTAGAGCCTGTAATTCAGATACCCTTCTAGCAGACATAATGGCCAACAAAAGCAGTCTTCAAGACAAAACTTCAACTCTGAAGTAGCTGCAGGTTCAAAAGGAGGTAAAGTGAGCTTTTCCAACACAAAATTGAGATCCCGGAAGGAGTAGGAGCTCATTGGGGTCTTATGTTCTTTGCCCCTCTAAGAAATTGCTTGAACAAAGGGTGAGAGAATAATGGTGGGTCACAGTCATAGTGAGCAGAAATGGCTGCAGCATGAACTTTTACAGAGGAGAAAGACAAACCCTTGTCTAATAATTCTGTAAGATACTGAAGTGAAACACTCAAATTAGGCACTGAAACATCAAAGCTCTTTGTTTTGCTCCAAAGTAAAAATCTCCTCCATTTATCAGCATAAACTTTCCTTGTACTAGGCCGTCTGGCCTCCAAAATGGCATTCAAAACTTGTTGAGGAAGCTGCGACCCGCCAGGGTCTAAAACAGAATACGCCAGGCTGTCAGATGCAGGGACTGAATCCTGACATTGCGGAAATGATTGCCTGCCTGGGACAAAAGGTGTGGAATTGATGGCAAAGGCCAAGGAGGCTCCCGTACTAAACTCCTCAGCAGAGGGTACCAGTGCTGCCGTGGCCAATCTGGAGCTATCAGAATCATGCAAGGCTTGTCCTGCCTGACCTTTAGGAGCACCTTGGGAAGGAGAGGCAGAGGAGGAAAGGCATAAACGTGAAGGTTGTTCCAACTGAATGATAGAGCATCCACTTTCCAAGCTTTTGGGTGAAACAGCTTTGTGCAAAACTTTGGCAGTTGGTAATTCAGTGGAGAAGCGAACAGATCTATGTCTGGAGTCCCCCAAGCCACCGTCAACTGTTGAAAAACATGAGGATCCAATTTCCACTCGTGGGGATCCACCATCTGTCTGCTCAAAACATCTGCTAAGGAGTTCTGTGCTCCTGGCAGAAACCTTGCCTGAAGAGTGAGGTGCAAACTGAGAGCAGTCTCCCACAAAATCATAGCTTGTCTGCAAAGAGGGTACGAATGGGTACCCCCCTGCTTGTTGATGTACCACATGACTGTTGTGTTGTCTGTCTGAATCAACACTTGTCCTGGGTGAAGTAGATCCTTGAAAGCCATCAATGCAAATTGGACTGCTAACATCTCCTTCATGTTGATATGCAAATGTTGTAGTCTGGCAGGCCACGTGTCTTGAACCCATTTTCCATTGAAGTGTGCTCCCCAAGCCATGTCTGAGGCATCTGTCGTTAAGATCTGACTCGCCTCTGGTCGGGTCACAGAGAGTCCCTTGTTTAGGTGACATTCCTGAACCCACCACAAAAATTCCCTTTGGATGCAAGGTATCATCTGAATGACAGTGTCCAAATCGTGGCAGTGTTGAGTCCATACGCTTTTGAGATACCATTGTAGCTTCCTCATATGCAGTTTGGCATTGGGAAGCACCAGAATACAAGATGCCATGAACCCCAAGGCTTGAAGGACTGTCCTTGCAGTCAGCCTGGACCGTAGAGACAATTGTTGGAAGTAAAGGGTAAGATTTCTTTGTTTGTCCGGAGTCAAAAATGCCATCTGAGAGGCTGTATTCAGTCTCACACCCAGAAAGCACATGTCCTGAGAGGGTACTAGACTGGACTTTGTTTCGTTCACAGAATACCCTAGGCACCTTAACACTGCCATAACATACTGTAGATGGTGAAGTAACTTGACTTTGTCTTGAGCCAGAATCAGGCAATCGTCCAAATAAGGATAAATTTCTATTCCCCTTAACCTTAAGAAGGCTATCACCGGTGCCAGGACCTTTGTGAACACCCTGGGCGCAGTAGATAAGCCAAAGGGCAATGCAGAGAACTGATAATGTAAAGTCCCAGCCTGAAAACGCAGGAACCTCCTGCAGCTGGGCCTGATAGGAATGTGAAGATAAGCCTCTTTGAGATCCAGAGTTACCATCCAGTGATCTTTGCCTAATAGAGTCAGAAGTTGTTGCAAAGTTAACATCTTGAATTTTGGAATGTCCAGGTATGTATTGAGAATAGACAAATCCAGAATTGGCCTCCAAGTGTTTCCTTTCTTTGGTACAAGAAACAGGCGAGAATAAAATCCTTGGCCTACTTCTGACGGAGGGACCTCCTGGATAGCCCCGATTTTTAGAAGTAAAGAAATCTGTTTGTGAGCCTCCACCTTTTGCTGAGAAGGAATGTCTGGCATGCCTTTGAAAGGAGGTAAGGTGTGAAAATAAAACTTGTAGCCTCGATCTATAATGTCCAACACCCATTTGTCCTGAGTGACTAAAAGCCAATTTTGCCTGAAAAGTGCCAACTTTCCTCCCAGAGGAGCTGCCAGACAGGAGGGATCTGGCAGCTGGAGATACAGGTCATTGGGTCTGTTTACGAAAAGGCTGACCCCTGCCCTCACCTGAAGATTGTGCAGGGGAACTCCACGTCCTAGGCCTGAAAGAACCTTGAGCATGAGCTCTGCCCCTACCACGTCTAGATCTGCCCCTAGACTGTAAATCAGAAGAAGGATAAGCCCATCCCTTAGTAGGCCAATTTCTGCTAAACTTAGGGGCTGCACCTGTAAAAATCCTTAACTGTTTGCATAGACTTAGCTTTGTCTTCCATTTTCTTCAAAACTGACTCCACAGGAGAACCAAACAGAACTTCAGACTGAAGGGGAGCATCCAAAATTCGAGCTTTAACATGCTCTGACAAGTTCTGATCCTTAAGCCAGGCGTGCCTATGAATAACTGATCCAGTGGCAGCCACCCTGGAAGAGGCCTGAAGAGCATCAAAACCACACTGCAAAGAATGCTTACCCACCTGATCAGAGGCATGAACTAAATCCTGCAATTCCTTACACTCAATGCCCTCTGCCAAAGCATCTACCTTAGATTTCAACTGACTTAGGAGAAAATTCTGGTACTTCAGCATATGAAACTGGCAATTCAAAGCTCTCATTGCTAGAGTGGAAGAGGTATACACTTTTTTACCCCACCTATCCAAAGCTCTAGAATCTTTATCCATAGGAACTGGATTCTTTACAACAGAAGCCCTGACACCCTTAGGTCCCTGGCTAATAGTTTCCGGGTCAGCTCTCGGACTCTTATACAAATATTTATGAGCCTCAGGCACTCTGTAATACCTGTCTGGCTTGACCGGGGCAGGAGGCAAAGAATCAGGATTAAGGGAAGCCTCAGAGAAAACATCCTGAACAACATCCAAAACAGGGGGTATAGCCAAGGGCCTATGCTGTGGTAAAAACAAAAATTCCCTAAGTCTCTTTCTAGAGTCTGAGAAATCCTGACCTTCCCACTTAAAATGCTCTCTCATGGAATGCAGGGTTTCAGAAAAAGAAAAATCCTGTGGGGGGGAAGCAGAAGGACTAGAATCCTCTGCATCCGAATCAGAATAAGGAGGAAAATCCTGAATGTCTTCAGCCGAAGACTCCGAGTAATCTGAGGAATGCTCCAATCCTTCCACCTCTGGCTCCACCTTAGGCCTCTTATCTGGAGGGGGCAAAGAACCCCTGATTAAGGTAATTAAATCTTCTGCCATTTTCAGCATATACTTTTTAGGTACAGAACCTGCAGAACTAGGGCTGACGCCAGAGGAAGACAAACCAGGCCTGACCTTGGAAGGTACCTTAGAAGAAGGCCTAACCACCTTATGCAAAGAAGGGACTGCAGAGACCTGAGAGGCCCCCTCAGCCTGACCCGACTCCTGAGAGGCCACATCCTGCAAAACTAAAGGCTCCCCCTGAGACTCAGCTGAAACCTCGGCTGGATCCACAGATTCCACCGTAGTTTCTAAAGAACCGGCGTCCGTAACGGACGACTCATCCTGCTTGGACTTTAACGATTTTTCCTTACGCTTCTTAGCGGTAGCGGGCGTTGGAGGATTCGACGGCATATTGTAATTACACCGCTTACCGAAGACAAGCCTAGCACAATCTAACCAGCGTTTAATGGTGCGCTTATTAAATCTAGCACAAAAGCGACACCCGACTACGTCGTGCTCAGGCCCCAAGCAAGGAATACAAAGAGTGGTAATCCCTATGAGGTATCTGTTTCCCACAAGAAATACAATTATTCACTTTTTCTGACATCCAGATTTAACTGAGGCAAGAAAAGACAAAATATTCTAGCGGGTACTTAGCCAACTTGGTCTTCGGTCTGAAACTCAGAATATGAAAATTTCAGGACGCCGAACGGCACTTGCAAAACGCTGCTTCTGCTTCGGACCATGCGGCAAGAAAGACTGAGGATATGGCGTCGGTCATGTGCTTTAGTACCACGGCGTACTGACGTCAGATCTGAGCGACCATGACCGACGCCAGCCTAACACTTTGGTATTCGGGCCGACCGAGGACAGCGGACTACCCACAGGTTATGACTGCAGCAATGTGAGATGAAGAACATCCTCTGGATTCCTGGGGAACCTCTCTGTAAGCAAACAGATGGGGCGAATATTTGTCCCACTCCCTCTTGAACTGGCCTGCAAATGCCCATAGCATGGACTTGAGTGTAGAGTTTAACCTCTCAACAAGACCATTAGTCTGGGGATGGTACGGGTGGTCTTTAGGTACTTCACCCCACAGTACTTCAACAGACAAGCCAGCAGGTCTGACATGAAACTGGCACCTCTGTTAGTCAGTATTTCTTTCGGGAAACCTACCCTGCTGAAAATCTCTAACAAAGTATTTGGCAGCCTTCTCTGCCTCAATGGAGGACAGAGCCATTGCATTAGGGTATCTGGTAGCATAATCTTCTACCACTAGGATATAATTTTTCCCTGTGGAACTTGGGGTACTCAGGCACCCCACAATATCCATAGCTACCCTCTGAAATGGTTCCTCAATCACAGGCAAAGGCATCAAAGGAGCTTTCACCTTGTCTCCTGCCTTGCCTATCTTTGTGCATTGCTCACAGGTCCTGCAGTTACATCTCTGGAAATCCCAGGCCAATAAAAGTTTTGCATAATACATCTCTTTGTGCATTTTATGCCCATATGACCTGCAAAGGGAATATCATGGGCTATGGCTAGACGTGCCAGACAGTAGGCTCTGGGCACTACCAACTGCTGTATTCTCTCACCCTCTAGACCTCCCTCAGGGGTCCACTCTCTGTACAGTAACCTTTTTTCCCAGTATATAGATTCTCCCCTCCCTTGAGAATCAGATGCCTCACTAGCTACCTCCCTCAGGCCTTGTAATGTAGGTTCTGAGAGCTGAGCCTTTTTCAACTCTCTCTTTGTAAACCTTTCCAGCTACCCTTCCACAGGAAGTCTGGTATTCTCTGACAGTGGTGCCTCACTGTCAGCCTGGGTACTACTACTACTCACCTCTGCCCTTGCAGTCACTCTGTCCAAGGGAACATCAGTACCCACAAACAACTGTGGCTCACCTTCAGTCTCACTGCTACAGGGTAGCTCACTCCCTGAAGTAACCACCTCACCAGTCCTGGCTGTAAGTGTGCAGTCTGTCTGGGTCTCCTCCAGGCTTCAAACCAACGATAGCTGAATAATTATCCAACGAAAAACCACAGTTGAGCACAGTTGAACAAAAAACCTTTATATAAAACAAAGCTTTCAGGTTAAACACCCTTTCTCAATGTTACAAATAGGTCCATTTTAAAAGCAATTTATATAGGAGCCCATTACAATCACCTGACCAGCGGCCCACAGTCACATGATCAAACAATTTAAACCATTGTAGACATTTTAAACATTTTAACCCATATACATATATAAATATAATAGCATTATTATAAGTTACAATATACAAAAACCTTTAAGTGCACATAGTAATAGTCAAAAACTACTTTAATTTTGTATGTTGTATTTTAGTTAAAATAGGTTTTAAGGAAACAGCACTATTAAGACCTGGTGAAACATCTGCTATGAATCTAATGATCCATTCAAGCTCTCTTATTTCCAAGGTATTACCAGTATCTCCACCCCTATCAGATGCCTGAACAATATTAATAACCCTAAATTTAAAGTTATGATTTGACCCACCCATATGTTTATACAGGGCATTATTCATATTGTACCTTCTTATTTCCGATTTGTGTTCTATTATACGTTCCTTTAACCTTCTAGTTGTTTTTCCAACATAGAAGGAGGGACAGGCAATACAGGTGGCAAGATAAACAACATTATTAGTCAAACAAGTGGCTGATACGTGAAAGTTAAAAACCTTATCTATCAATGGATGTTTGAAAACATTATTTCCTTGTATATTATTAATGTAAATATTGTTAGATATAACATCTCCACAACAACTATAGTTGTAACAGGGAAACGTGCCCTTTCGTATTATATTATATGAGTTTTGTATATTTATATTAAAATCCTTATAACATAATGTGCTTTTCAATGTCTTCATATTTCTAAATACAAAGCATGGCTTACTCCCTAAAATTGCTCTAACTTCTTCTGATGCCATTAATACCATCCAATATTTATTAATGATACCCTTCACTAAAGGTGTCATGATATTGTAAGAGGTAACATACCTCAATCCACCTTCCCCCACTGACGTATTATTAGTACACATTTCACCTGATGAAAAAATAGGTTTGTATATGGTGTGTCTATTGCTCATTATTTCTGTCATAATTTTATTTAGAACATCAATTTCATATCCACTATTTATAAACTCATCACATATATCCTCCATCTGCTCTAAACATATTAGATCATCAGTGTTCAACCTACTTGTTCTGGCAAATTGTGCCTTAGCTATACCTCTAAACACATGTGGTGCGTGCATACTAGAGCCATGCAGGTATCTAACTGCATTCACCTCTTTCCTATATACACTTGTACTAATATGGTTGGCTTGAATTCCTATATTAATATCCAAAAAACTAAATTTACTATTAGAAAATTCCATACTAAATTTTCCTCCAGGCTACCAGACCCACATACTTGTCTCCAAGAGTGACTACGTGTAACTGCATGCACACACAGTACTGCATTACCAGCATCATTCCCTATCAGGACATCTGCAGGGATAGCCTCAAACACACCTACTTGCTGGCTTCCATTTCCACCCTCCCAGTCAAGGTGAACACTAGCCAAAGGTATTTAAAATGGGGTCCCTCCTAAAGCTCTGACTGGGGTAGACTGCCCAAGCAAATAGTGCTCCTCTTTAACCATTGCATGCCTCACAATGGTTAGGTCAGAGGCTGTGTCTCTCTTAGCAATGGCCTCTTTCCCATTCACTAAGATAGGATATAACCTCTTATGGTAGTTTGGTACCCTTGTTGTCTCGAGACAACCCACTTTTGGAATTTTGTCATTCCCACTTACTGGCTCTCCCACCTTTTGTTCCCCACCTTGCCTCAGTGGACATCTATATGCTACATGGTCCCACTAGTTGCATTTAAAACATTTAACCCTTGGTCCTGGATGTGTACCTGGACTAGTGGCTTCTTCTGCTACTAGCGGACTCTGTTGGGGCAGTCTGGGCTGCATACCATGGGTTCCCTTAGACCCATGAGCAGCACTGGGTGTCCCTTTCCTGTGCAGTGATGCCCTGCTTACTAGGTAAAGGTCTCCTTTCTTCTCCAACTCATCTGCAGTATTGCACTGTCTAGCAGTAACCAGATTCTCATGTCCTCAGGCAAAGTTCTAAGGGCTTATTCCCTCACCAAAAGATCTGCCAGCCCTTCAAAAGTGGTGAACCGACAGCCACTCACCCACCTATGAAAATAAGTGTTTAGTTCAGCAAAATATTCACACACACTTTCGTCTGCCTTGGATCTATGCTGACAAAATTCTTTCCTATAAGCTTCAGGTGTTAACTTAAAACATTCTAAAAGACAGTTCTTTACAACATTATAATTTAAACAATCAGTATCAGACAATTTAGAAATAACAGTTACAGCTTTACCATGGAGTAGGGGGGTAAGGAACCGTACCTAGAGGCCTTGATTAACATTATACTGTTTACATACAGTAACAAACATATGAATAAAACTATAAAATTTATCCCCCTCTGTAAATTGTGGCAGAAATATACTGACTTTTCTTGCTTCTGGGGTTCGGTTACTCCCTACCCATTACCTCTATGATTCTGGCAAAGAGTCAGCATCTCTTTTTCATGTTGCCTCTGCCTCTCATTCTCCTCAGCCTGCATACATTGCAATTTCTCATTTTCCTCAGCCTTCAGACATTGCAGTTTCTCATTTTCCTCAGTCTCTAGATGTCTCAGTCTCTCTGGTGCCTCTGTTTCCAAAAGCCTGGCCTCCAGCTCAGGTCTCTTTAACTCCAGATGGATTTTTAACTCCTCTGTGGAAAGGTTGAACTGTTGATTTTCTGAGAGTTGTGCATTCCCAAGGCCAGTCTGATTGTGCTCCTGGATGCTATCTTGTGATGTTGCTGTGACTAAAGCTTCAATCATTTCTGCCTTAGTCAGGTTTCCCTGCACCACTCCTTTAGCTTGGCACATCTCAGCCAACTGGCTCCTAGTCAGCTTGCCATACTCCTCTGCTGACATGCTTGCCTGGTCTCCCTGACTAACTAAGCTAACAAAAAAATAAAACAATTTTGATATGAACTCTGAATGTTCACTACATGGCTGATTGAGAGTACAAACACTTTCAGTGACCACTGTACACAGGCTACAGGAATTCAATATCCACACCACTACAAGTCAATTAATATGTGATGTGGCTAACTCACTACTGTCAACCAATTAATATGTGATGTGGATATCCCACCACTGCCAACCAATTAATAAGTGATGCCCCTGCACTTGTCCAGTAAACAAGGAGCCTCAATCCTCACCACTGGCAACAGTGAGGGATGTACACAATAGAAGGATGACAAGTACACACATAGTGAAGTACAGTTTCGCTTAAGAGGACACAGCGATCACAGTCAGTCTGTGGCTGGTTTCTCCCTCTTTCTCCAGATCCCCAATAAGACTCCCCACTGGCACAGCTACAGGGCTGAGATCTCTGCTGAGTGGCCAGGCTAAGACCACCAGCACCCTCTCTGTCCAACCAGTGCTTCGTATCCCTGCCCAAGTAGCTGATACACACATACTTTGACATTCAATTGATATAGAAACACACACACCTGGGAAAGGCTGGCACATGTTTACTAGCTATGCCCCCTTCTGCCCAGACTATAAGGTAGTACCAGCTGCCACCAGCCACCCTTACTTATCAGCTATTATAAGGCCCTTACAAAGGGTGTCCAATCCTACTGTGTAATGTTACTATTAATCTAAATGGTAGTCTGACCAGGCAAGGCTATTGGAGTGGCCTATACAGTGTCACCAAATACATATGCAAGTACTTTAAGGGCTTAAATATGTCTCACAGATATCAGTCACAAAGATAGGTTACTTCAGAGTTCAAAATCACAGGAAATATTTAAAAACAACATTGCAGGACAATCTCAAATAAATACAGAAAACATTTAAACTAATCTTTACTATATTCCAATCTATATCTAAGAGAAAGAACAGTTGTGTAAAATCTTACCATAACCACAGATGCTCTTCTCTTCCATGTTGCAGTATTCTAGGTGTGGGGATTTCCTGCCCTTAGGTGACTCGTACACCAGCTTCCATACAAAAGCTTCAACTTGGCTGCTGTAGTGCGTGTGGGATGTCACAAGTAGGGCCATAAACCAAGGGGCCTTAAATGTGACATCTGCACATACAATCCTATGAACTTGAAGGCCAGCAGGCAGAGAATAAGGCCTAGCAGGAGGTGTACCAGTTGTTTACAGCTGTGTGACTTGGAGACCTACTGAAATGTAGGTACTACACGAATGTATAAGACCTGGGAGGACTGGTGGGTGGGACGGAATACTGCAACATGGAAAAGAAGGACATCTAAGGTTATGGTAAGATTTTACACAACTATTCTATGTCCTTGTATTTCTGTGTTGCAGTATTCTAGGTGTGGGAGCGTACCACAGCTTAAGAGAATGAGAGGGTGGTGGTAGATGCCGAAGGTTCTACAAGACCCTGCAGGATTGCCCTGGTGAATCCTGTCCTAGATCTGGTAACTTGGTCCAATTTGTAATGCTTGGTGAAGGTGTGGATAGTGGCCCAGGTGGCTGCTTCCAAAATGGATGCTGGTGTAGGCCTTTCATGAAGGCCCTTGATGTGGCCACAGCTCTAGTGGAATGGGCCTTGATTCCCCCTGGGGGTTCCTTTCCATGGTGAGAGTAGCAAAAGCAAATAGCTTTCCTGATCCACCATGCAATGGTTTGCTTGGAGACTGCCTTGTCCAGGGCTCTAGGGTGGAAGGAGACAAAGAGCTGGTTAGTCTTTCTGATGGCCTCGGTCTTGTCCAGGTAGAACCTAAGTTGTCTGTGCACATCCGGGAAGTGTAGTATCCTCTCCCCTTCGTTAATGGGTGAGGGAAAAAAGGTGGGCAGATGAATGGATTGGTTAAGAGCAAGATCAATGACCACTTTAGGCATAAAGGAGGGGTTGGTTCGCAAGGACACCCAGTCTTTGTGGAAGATGGTGTAGGGGGGACAGGCCATTAGAACCAGCAGTTCTGACACTCTTCTGGCTGAAGTGACAGCCATCAAAAGGACCATCTTCCATGTATACATCTGTAAGGAGGAAGGCCTGGCAGGTTCAAAGGGATGTTGGGTTAATTTCTCTAAGATGTAGTTAAGGTCCAAAGGCAGAGGGATAGGTTTCCTAGTTGGTCTCATGTGCAAGACCCCTTTAAGGAATAACTTTACATCGAGCCTGGCCAGCAAGGGGGGTTCCAGTGGCAGGCAGGCTGATATGGCCGAGAGGTGTACTTTTACAGAAGAATAAGAAAGGTCACTTTTTATCAAGTGACACAAGTAGTTTAGAACCATAGAAACCTCGGTGGAACTGGAGTCCCTTACCGTTTCCAGACACCATTTTGCAAATCTTTCCCATTTGGCCAGGTAAGATTTTCTGGTGGTAGATTTCCTTGCCTCCCTTAGGAATGAAAGCATGTCCTCTGAGTAGTGGTGTCTGAAAGGAATCAAAAGTTTAATCACCCGCAGAGTCAGAGACAACATCTGTACCTGTGAGTGTAGGAGAGTTCCTTTGTCTTGTGACAGTAGGGCTACCTTGTAGGGTAACTTGAAGTGATTACATTTGGCTAGTTTGTGAGGTAGGGGGAACCAGTGCTGTCTTGGCCAGTAGGGAGTCACTAACAAGATTTTTGGTTTGTCCTTCTGAATTTTCAGAAGGACTTTATGAATCAGTGGGAATGGGGGGAAGGCATAAAGGAACTTCCCCTCCCAAAGATGCTGAAAGCGTCCACTCTCCATGCCAGAGGGGAGTGGGGTTTTGAGCAGAAGTTCTGCAATTGCCTGTTCAGGGGGAGGCAAACAGGTTTATTTGTGGAGCACCTCACCGGTGGACTATGTCTAAGAAGACCTCCCTGTTCAGCATCCATTTGTGTTGAGGCGAGGCAGTCCTGCTCAAGAGATCTGCTTGGTGGTTGTCCTGTGTGGAGATGTAGACCACCTGCAGGACTAAGTTGAGCCAGGAGGCTAAGTCTCATATCAGCAGGGATAGACTGCACAGCTGATAGGGCTTTATTCCTCCATGGTTGTTGAGGTACCACATCACCATGGTGTTGTTGGTGACAATCTGGAGCACCCCTGGAACCAGAAGGGGGGGTGAAGGTCTGTAGAGCTAAGAAAACTGCTGTCATTTCCCTGACACTTATGTGTTTGGTCTGAAGAGAGGGATGCCATTTTTCCTGAATCTTGTAAGAGGCCAGTGTTGCTCCCCAACCTGAATCTGAGGCATCTGTATGCATAACTTGGGTTGAGGTGGGGAGCTGTAGTGGGAGCCCTGGGTTCAACTTCACTTGCTGTGTTCACCAGTTGATTTCTGTTTTCAGACAGGGAAGGAGGGAGGATGGCCTGCTCTAGGGGATGTAGGTGCTGGGACCAGGTGTTCTTCAGAAACCACTGTAGCTTGCGCATGTGCATTATTGCTAGAGGTAGCATAGGTATGGTTGCTGCCATCAAACCCAAGAGATGAAGAAAATGCCTTGCCATCACCTTTAAGGACAGCAGAGCTTCCTGGGAGTGGGAAGTTAAAAACAGAACCTTGTCCTGAGGGAGAAAGGCCTTCATTGTGTCTGTTCTGATTCTGCAGCCGAGGAAAATCTTGTTCTGGCTTGGGATAAGAGAGGATTTGGGGTGGTTGATGGTGAATTCTAGGTTCTGCAGAAGGGACATGGTGAAATGTAGATGCTTTACTACAGTATCCCTGGACTCTGCTAGAATCAGGATGTCATCCAGATAAGGGTACATTTGTATCCCTTGAGTTCTGCAGAAGGCAATGGCTGGAGATAGGCACTTTCTAAAAACCCTGGGGGCCATGGATAAACCAAAGGGCAAGGCAGTAAATTGGAAATGAGAGGAAGGGCCAGAGAAATGCAGGAATTGTCTGTGGGCACTCCTGATGGGTATGTGCAGGTAGGCTTCCTTTAGGTCTAGCGTGACCATAAAGGCCTTGGCTGGAATGGGAGGCAGCAAGGTGGGGAGAGAGAGCATTTTGAAGGAGGGTACCTGAAGATGTAGGTTTAGAAAGGGCAGATCTAAGATGGGTCTCCAGGTGCCATCTTCTTGGGGACCAGGATGAGACGGGAGTAAAACCTTTTCCTTCTTGTCCTGGAGGAACAGGCTCTATGATGTCTAGCTGTAGAAGATCTGCCAGAACTTGTGGCATGAGATGGGCCTGGTTTTTGGGGAGGGAAGGGATGCCTCTTCTGGGTGGCTTCTCTTTCCAGGATAGGAAGTACCCTTTTTGGATAATGTTTAAGACCCACTGATCTGAAGTGATGGATTGTCAAAGGGGGAGAAGTGGGAAAGGTGGGCCGAGAGGGGGAGGTGGGCAAGGCAGTCACGCATTACTGGGGCCTCCTCTGTCCTGAAAGGGCTGTCTGGGTTGCTGTGGTGGAGCAGAGGATCTGGAGTTAGTAGGTCTTCTGGCCCCTCTCCTGGACCTGGAAGAGGAGGGCAGTGGAGTACGTCTTACAAAGGTGGCTTTAGCAGAGTAGTTCCTACAATACTTGGGTATGGGTGACACCAGCAGGCGCTTAATGTCCTGGAGTTCTTTGCTTTTTTCTTGTAGATTTTTAAAAAGGTCAGTGGATTGTTTTCCAAACAGCATATTGTGTTCCAGAGGGGTGTCCAGGATTTTAGCCTTGAAGTCCTCGGGGAGGGTCTGGAGTCTTAGCCATGAGTACCTCTTGAGGGCTGAAGCAGATGCTGCAGACATTGACAGATGCTTCTACAGCATTGTAGCTGCACCTTATGGAGTACCTGGCTACCTGTTGGGCCAAGGAAAGTTTGGATGAGATGTCCATCTTGCTGGGACTGTCAGGCAAGGAAGCCAGTATGGAGGAGGCTTGAGAGACCAAGCCAAGTCTAATGCATACTTGGTCACGTAGGTCTGATAATTTATGACTCTGAACGATAAAGTAGAAGAAGTGTACACCTTCTTCCCCATCCTATCCATGTACTTACTGTCTTTGTCAGAGGGTAGTAGGGAGGTAGAGGGCAGCAGTCTAGATTGCTTATCTACTATGGTGGCAATAACAGCTGAGTCCACCAAGGGTGGCTTAACTAAGAATTTGTGTTCCTCTGGTACTTTATAGAAGTGGTCAGGATGCTTAGAGGTTGGAGGCTGGGAGTCAGGGGCCTTAGAGGCCACATTGAAGGCATCCAAGTAAGCAGGCAGAACAGGGGGAACTGCTGAAGGGGAGGGTGATTCCACTTGCAGCAGTTCAAAGTACTCTTTTTGGGTGTCAGTCATTTGGGAAGTGTCCCATTTAAAGTAATTCTTCATCTTGGTGATGGTCTCACCAAAAGTAATGTCCTCAGGGGGAGAGTCCCCCTCCACAGATTCCTCATCCAGAGAGTAATATTCCTGGGGGGAGGCAATCTGGGAAACATAAGTAATTGACTCCTCTGATGAAGAGAAAGAAGAGTCATGTTCTTCTTCTTCTCTGACCTGAAGGGTTATGGTTGGGAGGGAAGAAGCAGAGACAGGCCTAGGGCTCAGAAGAGGCAGGGTGGAAGTGGCTGAGGTTGAAGGCCTAAGGGCCATGAAGGCCTGCATGAGAGAGGAAGTGAAGGCCTGCCAATCTGATGTGTCTTCTAAAGAAGAGGAGGTATGTTTAGTTTTCTGCTTCTTTTTGTCCAGAGAGGAAGTAAAGAGTGGCCTGCCAACGGATCTTTAGATTAGTACATCCAAAGTCTGGATTCCCGCTGGAGGTACCACAGAAACTGGTTCCCCCTCGACCTCGATGGGTGTTGATGTCTGAATGAGCTCAGAGGATGTGCCGGTCATCAGCTGAGAAACGGCTTCCTCGAGGGACGTCGCTGAAGTCGACGGATCCTCTAAGTGTGCCTCAACCCCTAGATCGGTAGTTGGCGGTGCATCGGGAAGTGGAGTGGCAGGCAAAAAAAGCCTAGAAACCTTGGCCTTCTTGTGAGAAGGTTCAGGTGCAGCCTTCGATGCAGGATCCATCCTAAGGGCTAACCGTTTTAGGTATTGGTTCTTGAGGTAGAGATTTAATGTGGCTAGATGGCTGCACAAGTTCTTAGACACAAACGACTGACAAATAGTGCAGGAGGAGTGATCGTGTTCCTGGCCTAGGCAAAAAGCACACCTGTCATGGGCGTCCTTATGGGGCATCTGTCGGCCGCATTGGCACTTTCCCTTTTTTCCTGACATCAGCTAAAGGCTACAACAACCAAGCGTTAGCTAAAACAATCATCAAAAATAAGAAAATTTGAAACCCAACGGGCTACTTATCTTCAAGATGCGACGTCTGTGAAGAAGCGATCGTACAATGCTAATGTTGTCTGCAGCTGAAAAGTTCTGAGGATTGTGCGTGCAGGCATCACATTTAAGGCCCCTTGGTTTATGGTCCCACACACACTACAGCAGCTAAGCTGAAGCTTTTGTATAGGAGCCGGCATATGAGTCGCCTGAGGGCAGGAAATCCCCACACCTAGAATACTGCAACATAGGAATAGAAGGACATATTACTGTATTCTAGTTACTTACTATTAGCAAGGCAAGTGCAGATGGTGATAATAAGTGGATGTTCTTGTTAGGTCCAAGACAAAATACAAAATGCCCAGACTCTATCTTTCTGACAGAGTTCTTAAATTAATATCACATATTACTGCTGGGTTAGCTTGGGTGACATCACTCCTTGTAACCTGACTTCAGCTCTCAAGCTAAACAGAAACTTAACATCTACACAAAACGCTCCACCTTACTCAGACAGCAAAGCCAAGACCAAATAGCAATAGCAGTACTCCAAATCAAACTGCTCAGTACGATACTGAGCAAAAAGTTTCCATAGCAAAATACAGAGAAATTATTTCTCTGTATTTTGCTATGGAAACTTTTTGCTCAGTATCGTACTGAGCAGTTTGATTTGGAGTACTGCTATTGCTATTTGGTCTTGGCTTTGCTGTCTGAGTAAGGTGGAGCGTTTTGTGAATTTGGTCATTTTTGTTTTTAAAAAGTTTGTCGGAGAAACTTAACATCTCTCTGTTAAAAATAAATATCTCTCAGATGTGCAGCTGCTAGGAAGTCATAAAGCAATAGAACAATTTTACATTTTAAACCTAGTAACTACTTCTCTCCAGGACAATAGACAAAACTTCTAGCTCTAGACATCCTGTCTCCTTGCTGCCTTGAAACTAACTTTTATAGCACATCGTAAAGCACTTCATTTCAACTTATTTTCTTGAAGTTTTGTAAGTTAATCTTCTATGTTCCAGCAGGGTATGCTGTGATTACATCTTAGCTTAGTACATAACATACAGTTCTATATAAATCATGTCATTATTCACAAATAACATAGAATTATTTACAAAATTCGAGATAGCTGGGCTGGCAGTATCACAGAAGGTTGTAAGGTTTAATCTGGTTCTGAAATTATTTGGTAGTGAGTTTCATAACTTTGCTATACTGAGATAATGACTCTCCGAAATATTTTGTAGGGAGTTAGAAAAGTGTAAATCATAAAGCTTTGCTCTTTTTCCTGTATCCCTTTAAAATACTCATGCTTCTCTGGCCAAAGGAGCAGTGAGAAAACCAATGGAGATTTAGAGTGGAGATGGTCAGGGATAAATATATGCAAATGAGGTAAGGAGAATGTTTAAGAATGGAGTAAAGGTGGCACTGGAAGGCAGGAAGAAAACGTGAAGGAAACTTTTGTTGTTAAAGAAAGGGGTCAGGAAGTAATAATGGAAAAAGACCGGGCACACGGGAATAGACACTAAAATATGAAAAATAAATGCTAACTACAGTATATAGAGTCTACAGAAAGAGTAACAAGGGAAACTGTAACAGTTAATTCTAAGTGGAAAGGGAATGGGTACATATTGATGGTCAGGGGATAGAAAAGCTTTTTAGATACACAACAGGAAGGAAAAGGGCAAGGCAAGATCCAGTTAAACTGATTATTCAAAGAAGACTTAAAACAGTCTACAGAAAGAAATGTGTGGTTCTTGTGGGATATGAGCTGGTCAAAATTAAGCAGAAGGTCCAGTGACCAGATGGGATACCCACCAAAATACTGAAAAGCTTGCCATGATTTTGCTGAAGCCTCATACAGAGATGTTAACATATTACTGTGCATAGAAAACATACCAAGAATGCGAAGAAAGTAATGGTGGTGTCTCTCCACAACGTAGACAGTAGACCAAGCCTGCAATGTACAGACCAGTCAATCTGATCTCAGTGGCAGGATCCACAAAGTAGACAGTAGAACAAGCCTGCAATGTACAGACCAGTCAATCTGATCTCAGTGGCAGGATCCACAAAGTAGACAGTAGAACAAGCCTGCAATGTACAGACCAGTCAATCTGATCTCAGTGGCAGGATCCACAAAGTAGACAGTAGAACAAGCCTGCAATGTACAGACCAGTCAATCTGATCTCTGTGGCAGGATCCACAAAGTAGACAGTAGAACAAGCCTGCAATGTACAGACCAGTCAATCTGATCTCTGTGGCAGGATCCACAAATTAGACAGTAGAACAAGCCTGCAATGTACAGACCAGTCAATCTGATCTCTGTGGCAGGATCCACAAAGTAGACAGTAGACCAAGCCTGCAATGTACAGACCAGTCAATCTGATCTCAGTGGCAGGATCCACAAAGTAGACAGTAGAACAAGCCTGCAATGTACAGACCAGTCAATCTGATCTCTGTGGCAGGATCCACAAAGTAGACAGTAGAACAAGCCTGCAATGTACAGACCAGTCAATCTGATCTCTGTGGCAGGAAAAGGGAAAGAAAATAGTCTCTGTGTATGATGGTGGCATATCTGAAATGTAAGCAACTCATGGATATGAGTCAGTGTGAATTTTAGTCAGTCAGTGCTGCTATTCCACCTTCATCCAATTTTATGACTGCATATTGCTGGGTAAGGGTATACAGCCCAGCATAGTCTACCATGTGCTGTGGTAAGACATTCAACTCAGTCACTCACAGAAGGCTACTGGGTATTTTGCAAGGGTTAGAGATGGCAAACAATGTCATGTGAGGAAAGGTTGCTGGAAAAGGAGGTTTCAAAATAGGGATAGGGAGTCTTTCACGGGCAATGAAGATGATGATTGTGTACCAAAGAGTCATGTCTGGGCCTGATGGTCTAAACTTTGTTTGTTTTAGACATGACAGAGGTCACTGAGAGAAAAGAGTCAACCTATCTGTGGATGATACCAATCAATTAATCAGGTAGAACTAATGCACTTATAACTAAAACCGTACCTACAAACAATACAGAAGAACACAATAAGTGAACTATAGACCAAAAGACAGACACAATAGGCCAAAGTTTTCAAACTCCTGGCCAGTAAACTAGATGCAGCCTGTGAGCATGTAATGTTCAGTCCTCACAAAGTTCTAATTTAGCCAGCGAGACAGTACATCTCCTTTTCCTCTTCACTACTTCAGCTGTTGTCTGCTCTGGTTTCTCTTATTTCATTGGTCCAGTCACAGCATTGAACTAATGAGACATCAGCTCCTGAAGTGACTCATCAGTTCAGCAGTCCAATCACTGCCTTACAAGCTTTGTGTCCCAGTTACTATATGGGTTGCATGTGGACAACAGCTAGTCATGAATATACTGATGCCCAAACTTCCACATTGGAAAAATATTTTTTCCTTTCTTGGGCCTGTCACATGCACTTGACATGTTTATTATGCACTGTGTCTGTTGACCTGTTTAATCCACCTGGGTTGTTGTAGCCCCTTTTCAGAGGAGGCCTGGGGAGAAAACTTCCAGTTACAAAAACAGGCTGTTTTACATTATAAAGAAAAGTGTAAAGCTTAAAGCTACAAAATGAACATAAAATAAGTGAAATAAGCTATATTATACACATTCTAAAATCAGTAAACTATAGAGTCATTAAGTATTACTGTATGACAAACTGGCACACATGGAGAGGTTTAAACTGCAATTTATAATTCTAGATTGATACAGAGGAGAAATGGCAGTGGATGTGTGGCAGATATGAGTAGAAAGCAGAGAGGAAAAGAGGAGTGAGTATGATATACATTTTAGATGATCAAGACAAAGGACATTGCAGTGAAGTTGAGGTAGATATAGAAGGTAGTGAGTATGAACTAGAATTCTGCCGGAAGGAAACAAATTGTCAGAGGGGTGAGTAAAGACGAGTAAGAGTCAAGGTAGCCTGGGGAGGTGCAAGACTAGAGCCAAGTGTTTTTAACATGTTGTTTTAGCAAGTTTTTGAATATCAATAGACTGATTTGCTGTCTGATGTTGGTAGGGATAAAATTCCAGATTTTGGAGACGTAATTTGATTACACATAGACCAGCAGAGTTGTGGGTTTTAGTTATGGTTAATAGGGAATTGTCCATGGAGCACAGTCACTGTAGGGGTGTAAGGTTCCACTTAGGCTTGACGTGCAGGACCGTTTTGTGGTATGCATATTATGTTATGAACAGTTGCAAAGTGGATGATAGAGAGATAGTGTGGAAGTTCTAACCAGCCAAACTGTTGAAAGGCTAGGCAGTGGTGGGATATTGCAGATTGGTTGGTGGCAAATTTAGCTGCCTTGTTATAGCATTGCTCAATTTTATGAATCAAAATTACTGATGGTTGTTATAGATGGGGCCATTATATGGTAGTGAAGGTTGCAGATATACAGGCTAACCATTTGAAATGTCAGGACCCACTACAGCAAGTCCCAAAACACAGAGACTGAATGGCTGAAAGATCAGACCTGTATATAATAAGTCTGATATGCAATTTTTTGAAATATTCCCTTTTTTCTGAGGCATTGCATTTCAGCAAAAAGACGTTTAAAGGACAAAAGCCATTTTTGAGATTCACTCTTACCTGGGTTTTCGATCTTTTTTTTTTTTTTTCAGCTTGTCAGCACTTAGCATTTTGAGTGCTGACATTTCAATAGAAGGCTGACATACAGAGGCTATTTTTTGTATTGCTACTTAAAAAAAGTGTTTGCTATGATACATGGATCTTGTTAGCTTGTTACGTCTGAATATCAAACTTTATGTAGTTATCTGTAATGACACCAAGTAGCATTGTGTGGGGCATATGTTTGACAGGAGTGTTGTTTGACAGGATGATAAGAGAACTTTTTTGTACAGGATGCAAATTTTGGTGTAAAAAATGATAACTTGTCTTTTTAGCATTTAGTGGGAGGAGAGAAATATTATGCCAGGTTTCTTTAAAAGAAAAAGTTTTTTGGATCTTTTTTTGAAGTTCTGGAAGGGATTTAGCTGTGGTTATCAGTGTAGCATCATCAGGACTAAATGACAGTTGTGTCATTAGAAGTGTAGCGGTCATAAATAAAAATGTTAAACAGTATATTACAGTTGAGCTGTAGTTTGTGCATTCTGACTGAGATCAGGAAGAACGGTGATTATTCTTTCTGCCATTTTACCACCTGAAGCCTGTTACTAAAGTAGGTATGGAACCAAGAAAAGGAGGGGTATCGAGGCCTAGTGAAGACAGTCTGGGGAGACAATTCTGAAAGGATTTAGTGTCAAATGCTTCAAACAAGTCAAGGAATAGAGAGAAAACAACATTTCCAGAGTCCCTATGAAGGTTAACATGACTAGTGACATTCACAAGAGTTGTAGTAGTGCTGTGTTGTGGCCCGAATCCATGCTGGACAGATGAGAGGACTTTGCTATCTACTATGTGTTTGAGAAGCTGGGACTGTATACACTTTCTGAGGATTTTTGACAATTGGGAAAGAATGGCTATGGGACGGTAATTACAGACTTTAGTGGACTCTCCTCCTTTGTGTAACGTAAGAATTAGTGACTTTTTCCAGATAATGGGTACATAGTTTTCTTGGATAGATCTGTTTATACATATATATATATATATATATATATATATATATATATATATATAGACAGGATATGCTAAAGGGCTGGCAATTATTCCAATGTATTCTGAGGGGAAATTATCATCAGTGATTGTAGTGGGTTTTAGCTTATGAAGTAGTTTTTAATAGCGGAGATGGAAACTGGGCTGATGTTGAAGACAGGGATTTTAGACAATAGCTCTGTGGGGATGGAGAAGGGGGTAGGTGGATAGTTGTTTATGAGGGGAGTAGAGTAAATGCATGAAGTGTGAGTTGAGTTAGTTGGAAATATTTTTGGTATGGTAGGTGGTAGGAGTTGACAGGGCTGGATGACCTGCATTTAACGAAATTTTAATGGCGTAACACATTTTTTTGTAGTTAGAGTAGGTATCCTGGACTGAGGTTTTTTTTTTAATCATATCTGATTGATTTTTTTTTTTTTGGTGTGGTTTGGGAGTTCTCTGAATTTTGGGAGATTAGTGTGTGTTCTATTATGAAGCCAAAATTCCCAGGTTTTATTTCTGATTCTCATACATTGTTTAATAATTTGTGTGAGCCAAGGGGCAGGGATGAATTTGATGCTTTTGTGTCTGATGAGGCTAAATGGTGTAATATAGTAAGAAAGGAGTCATTAAAATATGCAACTGTTTCATCCAGTTACATTGTTTTTAGTAGATGTCAGTTGCAAGCTTTCAGTGTTTCTATGAATGTATCATTGTTAAATTGAGATAAGTTGTGGACTGTGTTATAGTGGTGGTCTTTCTAAGGGTGAGTTGGTAATCTTTTAAGAAAGATTGGGAGGTGGTTACTCAGTGTTTGACAGGGTACTGCAGGAGACAATTTTACTTGGGTAAGACGTAAGGGCCTAGCTTGGAATAGAAGATCTCTTGTTGTGTTTGTTGTGTCTGGTTGGATTGGCAATGAGTTGTATGAAATTGTATGCATTTATGAAACAGGTAGTGTTAGTAGCAGATACAGACTGCCATTTACCTAGGATGATGGTTTCTTCACTGATATAGGTGGATAACCAAAATGAAAGGTCCTCTAAACTTGAGCTCTTGTTACCTGAAGGAATGTAAACAGTGCAGAGAGAGAGAGTGAGATTTTTATGATCACTGATTTTTAAGAAGGAAATGAATACATCAGTATTGTTGAAAGACGGTGGACAGATTGGGTATAATAAGTGCACCAATAAATCATTATATAAAAATGCTATAAACTCCCACCCACCCCACCCCTGCTTCTTTGTGTGACTTGTCTAGTCACAAGATGTTATAGCCTGGGGAAAATATTTAATTATTCCTAATGTTGGGTTTTAGCCAATTTTTGGTTAAAACTAAAATTTCTGGGATGTGGAGTGCAACCCAAGCATGTAGCTCATGTATTTTATTGCATATATTTTGCCAGTCCAAGTGTTGAAGCAGAAGTCCAGAGGTACAGTGCTTGTTTGAATAAGAGCTATTAATTGAAGTGTGGTGGTTGGAGAAGAATGGAGGGATGACTATTGTGCTCTGGGCTTGGGTCAATGGTTTAGTAAAGGTTGGGTAAGGGATGGGATATTTGGGTTTGTATATATATTTAAAACCAAGGTTAATAGGCAGGGGTTATATAGCTTATAGGCAATTTTGTGTAGGAGGATATAACAGTGTGGAAAGAGGTGAGGGCAAATGCTATGGAGAATGAGTGTTTTTTGTGGGGGAGTAGAGGTCCTTAGTGTAGGTAGGGGGGAGTGTTTATTTTATGTAAGGAGGACTGCTACATGGTAAAGAGCTAGAACGTAGGGGAGATAATACTGTAAAGTGGAGTTTCCATATAAGTGTGATTGGAAAAAGTGATTTGATGGTGAGGATATTGTCTGTTAGCTAAAAGAGGATAGTGATGGTTAAAGGGAAAATGTGATATGTGGAGGTTAATTTATTGTCTTGATTGATTGTGAAGTAATTGTGGGGTTTGTCAATGGGGGGATTATATTAGTAATGAGAGGCAAGGTGGCTGGTACTAGAGTAGGGTAGGGGTGAAGTAAGCTCAAGCAATAGCAGTAAATATATGAGAGCTGTTGATCCTTTACTGACAGAAGAAATGAAGGGATTACAGATGACCTCCATGTTTGTAATACTGGTATGGGACAGAGCATAGCTCCCTTCCTTTTGTCTTTTCATTTGGAGAAATGTAAACATGTCAAATCATGATGTTATTATACATAAAATTTATGTCACACAGTTTGATGCTTCTTAGATCTACACTGGAACTCTATCATAGAAGAAGTACTGCACCAGCTGGCTGTTCTAACGAGAAGGAACTGGTACCTTAAAAGTCCACTTGGTGACACTTTCCTGGAAGAAACCTCAGTACAGATTTGTTGCATCCCAGTGTAGTATCATTCATAATTTGCTTCCAGGAGAGAATAACTTAATATTGTGCAGTGGCAATGATCCCTTTGTTCATAATTCAGTTAGACTTTTTGGGATAAGTGTAATCCCATGAATGAGGTTGTAAACTAAAACCATTTTGGTGATGAAACTTGAATTGTTGCTTTATCTTCAGTTGTCACTGAAAATCACAAGCATTTTATTCCATGATGGTTTTGCACCAGGAAGGAAAAGTTTTCAAAAGAGAAACACCTGGACGGGAATGTTAGAAGCAGTTGTGCTATTGGCCAATGTTCTTGTGTATAGTACACATTTTTTGAATGAGTGGGCTAATCTTTAACATATTTGAAATTCTTTACACTTTATGTAATTCTGAACATTTGAAAGCTCAACATACATGAGAAGCACATAAAAATCCACACTCATCCAGCAAAGCAAATAATTTGAAGGCAAATCTAACAAAACTGCATTAAGGCCAGAAGGGTAATAGAAAGCAATGCCAGCTCAGAAAGATACAGTGTTGTCTTTTTTCCAGAAGTACCACACATATTTAACAATTTGTAGCTAGCAAATATTGACTAGACAGACTCAATTCAAGGCCCAAGATCCAAATGCAGGTACATAACAACAAAAAGACCAATAGCGTGATAAACAGGTGTCAGACTGGTGACAACAGGTTTACAACTGAGTCAGAGTATAACAGCCTGGTTGGTGATCAGCTAGGTAGATGAGCAAAGAAGAGGACATCAGCTGACATCTGATAAAACAGACAGATGTCATCTAGATAACAACACAATATGCAGGAAGCAAAGTCAATGCTGACAGGAGCCACAATGTGAAGAAATACGAGTCTGAAGTTGTGCTTTTTGCAAAGACCATACAGCAATCAGAAAGTGAAAGTCAAAGCCAAGCAATGCTGACTGACACACCATTAGGCAATGGAAAAGACAAATGATGGATGACTGAATGCTGAACAAAGCAATTATCCAGCAATTAATCACAAGTCAAATTTAAGTAAAGTGAATGAAAGGGAGGCAAAATAATCAATAATCAGAGCAGAATAATACATAAGGTAGGACCCACAGCACAAGATAAAAAGAGAGCCTTGCGGTGCATCTAGACAAAACAACAAAATGGAGAGTGTGACAGTCATTAAAACAAAGCACTTACAAGTAAAAAGTCTTCCATGTGTAATGCAAAAGCTCTAGAAGCTATTTCTATCTGCAGCTTCAAATTTACTTAAAAGTTTAAACAGACTGGTCTGCAATACACTAATAACAAATATACAGTAAATAAAACTGCTTTTAACAACTATAATACTAAACAGATACCACAAGTGGTCATTCCAACCTGTCAAAGGACAATTCAAA
Organism: Protopterus annectens; assembly: GCF_019279795.1. Classification (NCBI taxonomy): domain Eukaryota; kingdom Metazoa; phylum Chordata; order Ceratodontiformes; family Protopteridae; genus Protopterus; species Protopterus annectens. The sequence continues at coordinate 734,595,963 of NC_056741.1, read as the reverse complement.
GAGATATATTTTTATGGGCCCCCCTCAAGTAGACAGCCAATGATGGACACTCCTGAAACTCAAACTTCCAAACTAGAGAGAAATAAGCCCAAGCAGACAAACTCTGAAAATGGTTTGGAGTTGTAATAACAACACTACTGAACTAACAAATGCAGAGTTAAAAGGCTGCAGACAAAGCTCCAGGGTTTGCAGAAGCATTCTGTGTGGATTCGATGTCAGTGACAAGGAAGTAATTTTCCCACTTATTTAGACACTAATCAGACCTCATCTAGATCAGTGTATGTAGTCATGTGGGGCATACAAAGAAATCATCTTTACAGAAAAGATCCAAATGAAAGAAACAAAGGTAGTTAGGAGACTGATAGTCGGGAGAGTCTGGGGCTCCATTCAGTGGAGGCAAGAAGAGACATTGGTCATCTTACTGATCAATAATATTAGAAATCCAGACTAGGAAGGGGTAGAACTGAGAATGAAACATGGGCAGGGGGACTGTCAGAGATGACAACAGCTGCGATGGTAAGGGTAAACTAATTCTAGGATCTCAAGAAGTTTTACTTCATTGAATGTATTGCCCTTGTCTGGAGCAGTATTGGCATTGCCTGGAATGACCTGCTGGAGTGGGTGGCAAAGCATGACTGAAGCAATGCATTCAGGAAGTATGGGACGGCTGGAGGGATGAAGGGTAGGTGAGGACAGTAGGCCAGTTGCAATGTTCTAGTAGGGTAATAGAAAGCAATGCAAGCCCAGAAAAATACAATATTGTCTTTTTTTCCAGAAGTACCATGCACATATTTAACAAAAATGTGCAAATGGGGCAACAGCTGTCACTGACCTCCTCTACAATGTATGAAAATGTGCACTCTGGCCACTTTCCTCTTAGAAGATTATCCCACAGCCGAAAATAAATTAACCTGAGCAGATTACAAACCACTAACCTTTTCCAAGACCATATGAATGATTCCATTGCCATGGTGTTAGACAAGCTGTCCCTTGCAAAGCAGAAACACCAGTTGTCTCCACCACATGTAAGTGACAGTGAAAATGGTTTATGGATGTACAGAGTGAGAATGACAGATCACTGCAAACAGGACCTACTATAAATGTTCGTACTTTCATTTTCTTAGCTCCCTTATACAGAAAAGTGCATTTAAGTCTCTACATCTGACAGTTCCATCTCTAGCCTGGCTTATAAGCTTTATCAGACAGGGACAAATAAGACAAATTTGTATACCAGCTTTTCTCTAATTAACTAATCTCAGGGTGAGAGAAACCTAAGGTTCATTTCCATGGACCTCATGATCAGGCTAAAATAACACTTGACATCAGCGATGCAGTGTAATACAGGCATGGGTGAAAATCTCACAAATGCCAAATTTAACCTGTCACCAATTCAAAGAACTTCAAATACTAAGCATACATTGTTTATTTTCCAGAAGAATGGGAAGCAACAGAAAAATGAGAAATCCTAGAACTATAATCATATGATAGGGCAGGAAGTTCTAGACCTATAAGTATGTGAAAGAGGAAGAAGTTCTGCAACCATAAATGTAGAACGAAGCAGGCACTATCAAGGACCTGAACTTAGAATCTAGACATCTTCACTCAACAGAGGTCTTTTAACTACAAAAGAAGTAATAAATGAAACATGGGCCTGCTACATGGGCCTCTCAGTTATGGCAAGCAAAAAGTTATCTTACGTATACTGTGGCATTTCACTCATAAAGGATGTAACTTCCTCAGTAATCGACAGCATGAGCAAAACCTAAAATTTAGTAAGGTCTATATAGCATAGCCTTCTTCGGAAGCTACACTATTGTCAAGAATTTCTTCAATGCACTGGCCCATTTATTTCAACAAATTACTACCCCATGCACTGTCTTTTTTTATCTTGATATTTCAAGCTCCGAATATAAACTAACCACACACACACACACACACACACACACACACACACACACATGCATATTCTGTTCTCTCTCCCTCTGTTTAGAACCTTCAACCTTTAACTTTGTTTTAGCACTTTAAATGTTTAAACTTTCTCCACTAAAACAGAGACCATGCCAGCAACTTGGGCAGTATGGTGGCTCAGTGGTAACATGTCTTCCTCCCACCTCTACAATCCGGGATTCATTTCTAAGTTCCATTTATTGGCTCCACGAGTTTACATGTTCACCCTACGCCTATGTGGATTTTTTTCACACTTCCCAAAAAACGTCAGTAAAATGGTTATTCTAATCTCTTTCTGTCTGTGTATATCTGTACGTATGTATCTTCAGCCATTGCTCTTATGGCTCTGGTCATCACTATAAAGAGTTTCAGGGCAAGTACATTTACCTGATTGACAAATAAATAAAGATAAAATAAAATTTAATTTGTTGATTACTCTGGGTCCTAAGTAATGTAATATATATTACCTGTAAGCATATATTTAGTTATTCTTAGCAAAGCAGAGCCTTAATAGATGTCTATAAAGAAATTTCAAACTGCCAAACTGATTATTGTCTGACACCGACTGAGGTACTTGTAAACCCTGCTATTGCTGATTGGGTCTGTATTTAAAGAAGAGGCTGTCACCAGGGTTGTTTTGACACTTTCTTTAATTTCAAACAACTTTTCAATATGCAACATTTCAAGTGGTTACTATTTAACTATGTATGTAAAGTGATAAGGAACGTATAGTTATGTAGGTAAAGTAAATTTCCAGAGACTTTATTATTAGGTGTCCCCATGCCCAGACTGGCTTCTAGAGCTCAGAATCCTTCCCCCTCTGTGTGGTGTACACCAGTCCCCTGGGGCATCTGGACATTACAGTATAAAGCGGGCATCCAGCTATGCCATCTTAGAACTTAAAACTTCTATAGAGGTGCAATAGAGCGAATCCTCACCTGCAGTTTCACAGTGTGGTTTGGAAGCTGCACAATTACAGAAAGCAAGGGACTTCAAAGGGTGGTGAGGGTTACAGGGAAAGTAACAGGTTCCAGTCTTCCATCGATACAACATCTTTATTCTGCAGGAAGCATCTGAAAGGCCACCACAATAATGCAGGACAACATGCATCCTGTGAATGGGCTGTTTAAGCATCTGGCATCGGGCAGGAGATATCGCAGCAACTGCTGCAGGACTACAAGATTCCATAACAGTTTCTACCCTACAGTGATTAGACTTCTGAACTCGGGCACTAGTTCCACGGGTCTGAACACATAAGTCAATTTTTCTTTATTTGCGTAATATATACTACATGCATTCCAAGTAAGTATTTATTATATCCATAGTCAGTATTATTTAACCCACCCAAGTGCAATATTAGACAAATAACTTAAGCATTGTTCAATCTGTAGTGTGTTTTGTATTACTTTAAATAGGGTAGTTAATGTAATTCGGCGAGGGTATTCTTTTCATATATGAGTGTTGGTAAATGTCTTTGCTCTTTCTTGCGTATATTGAGAGGAGTATTGTATTTGTTAGTTACGTCTATTCCTTTACTTGCATGTGTTGTTTCACTTTCCTTTGTAATCTCAAGAATTGAGCTGATGCACGAAACTTCATTTAGGCTACACATGTGTAGTTCTAAATGACAATAAAGTTTACTTTGACTTTTTTGCCACAGTTCATCATAGATGCCTCAAAATTCTTTGCATTGAAAACAGTGTGTTTCTGTAAGTTGCATGATTGGCTGTTTTTGCAGTTTGGGAGGTAAATAAGTGCCCTATTGTAGTACACATTCTTTTTCCTTATTTATTTTACATTTGTTTACCGGGATAGTCCGACTAGGCTAGTAGCCCTTTTTCAGCAGAGGCCCGAGGAGAAAAACTCCAAAGACAATTATTGTAACATACACAACAGTTTAGACAGTAATTAATAAAAGACAGCAGGAACAGTAAACTACAATAAATATGGTTACAAACATTTTAAAATCATTAAGTATTAATACAAGCAGAAGCATAGCAGGATGGATTTATAATAGATGCAGAAACAGTGTGTACTAGTTTTACAGTGATATCTATTGGAAGGAAGAGACAAGCTATATTAGTTATCTGAAGAAGTTTTTTGATGAAAACGTATTGCTTGTACGTCAGCATTAAATCTTACATTGTGGTTGCTGGTGCTGTGTCTTTGTGAATAAACATTGTGGTTTGCAGTGGAAACGGCTATCTGAGTGCTTTTTGGGATTTACAAGCTATATTATAACAGAGCAAAATAAGAGGTGCAAAGTGGTTTAAAGTAGAAAAAAGAAGTTATGCCTTACCATAATGTTCCATCTCAGTTGTTGATCTTCTTCCAGTCATCACTGATGGGTTCGGTTCTGAACCCTCAGAACCGAGTCGGCCTTATACCAAGCTTGCGTGCACCAAAAACTCTCGAGCTAAGCTGCTACCCACAATGCCCTTCACTCAGTTACCTCAGATTGATTTTGCATGTAATATATAGAAGAAACAACAAGTCAGAGGCCATCTCGGCGCATAAACCCTAAGACACCACAAAGACCCAGAAGATCTGCCAGGAACCTTTGGAGGGGGTCAGTGGGAGGATGTGATGACTGGAAGTAGATCAACAACTCAGATGGAATGTTATGGTAAGACATAACTTCTTTATCTGAAGTTGTCAATCTTCTTCCTATTCATCACTGATGGGACAGAGTCCCCAGCTACTTGGAGAACCTGGGTGGCCCTTATGGAAAAACATTCCTGAAAACCATTGAACCAAAGGCCGCTCTTCCCCTGGAGATCAGATGCAATTTGTAATGCTTGATAAAGGTATGGGGCTTAGCCCAAATGGCAGCTGCACAAATGTCATCCGTGGAGGCCTTAGAGTGGAAGTGCAATAGCCCTAGTTGAGTGAGCTTTGATTTGGCCAGGCTAAAATCCATCCGTAAGCGAATATGAGAAGGCAATGCAATCCCTGAGCCATTTAGACAAAGTAACTTTCGATACTGCACCTCCCATTCTTGGACCCGCAAAGGAAATGAAAAGCTGGTCCGACTTGCGAAAGGATTTAGTTCTGTCCAGATAGAAACGTAACTGTCTATGAACATCCAAGGAATGTAGGCAGTATTCTCCCTTGTTTGAATAATTTGGGAAGAATACAGGGAGCTCAATGGACTGGTTAATCGAAAAGTCAGAAACCACTTTGGGGAGAAAGGATGGGTTAGTACAAAGTGATACACTGTCCTTATGAAAGATCAGATAAGGGCTCTTGATACATAATGCTTGCAATTCAGAAATTCATCTGGCTGAGATGACAGCCACCAGAAATAAGGATTTCCATGACAGGAATTTTAGATCACATGTCACAGCAGACTCAAAGGGGGGCAGAGAAAGAGACTGCAGAACCCAGGAGAGATTCCATGCCTCCACTAGCTAACTGATGGGAGGCCTGCTGTGGAAAATACCCTTGAGGAAAGTCTTGCAAAGGCGAGAGGAAATAAGCGGGACTCCATCTGACCCGTTATGGAAGTTGGAAATGGCTGCTAGATGGACGCGAATGCTGGAAGCTGACACCCCACTGTCGAACAGTTCAGCCAGGTAATGAAGAATAGCGGCTACGGAAGCTGAGAACAGATCTAGCTTCTGATTATGTGACCAAATAGAGAATCTTTTCCATTTGTCCCTGTAAAGTCTCCTGGTGAATGGTTTATGAGAGGCCAAGATAATATCATGGACAGGTGAAGAGAGGGTTTCCTGCCTGGCAACTAACGGAAGTGGAGAAACCAAGCCATCAGCTTGAGAGTGGACAGATTTGGGGGAGTCAGCCCTTGTGGGTAAGATATGAGGTACTGACGAGTGTCTACGATTCAAGGGGCTTGTAGCAGATGAGGTCAGAGGAAGGGAAACCATACTTGACGAGGCCAGAATGGGGCAATGAGGATCACTTTGCTTCTCAACTGAATAGCTTTCCTTAGAACAAGGGGAATCAGAGGAATCAGAGGATAAGCATAAAGGAGATACGTGGGCCAATCGTGAAACAAAGCATCTTTCGGTGACTCCCCGTGAGGCAGAAAGAGGGCAAAGTAGCTGCTGCATTTTGTGTTTGATGGGGAGGTGAAAAGGTTGCAGCATGGCTGGCCCCAACGGCTAAAAATTTCCACTGCCACACTTGGATTGAGAGACCACTCGTGAGTACAGAGGATGCATCTGCTTAACCTGTCTGCAATCACACTGGAGCTCCCACGGGATATGCGTTGCAATCAGAAAGCAGTTGGAAGCTATCGCCCACTGCCATATTCTAATGGCTTTGCGACATAAGGGGTAGGATTTGGTCCCTCCCTGTTTGTTTATGTACCAGACCACGGACATGTTGTCCGACTGGACAGCAATCATTCCGGACAGAAGGAGCAGATGGAAAGCTTGCAACATCAATAGCACCACTTTTAACTTCAGGACATTGATATGAAAGTTGACCTCTACATTGGACCACGTGCCTTGGACTGATTTTCCCTGGAAGTGGCCCCACCACCCCATCAGGGAAGCATCCGTAGTCACCATGGCACTGGGCTGGGGAGCCTGGAAGGGGTGACACCAAATATTTTCGTCTGTACTCATCCACCAGAGAAGATCTTGTTTGCAAGTGTTGGTGATGAGAATCTGTGAGCTCAGGGGGTGAAGACTGGGTATCCACTGGGCCTGAAGGAGCCATTGTAGTAATCTCATGTGCAATCTGGCCAGGGGAACAATAGAGATGGCTGCAGACATAGACCCCAGAGCCTGGAGAACCTCCCTTGCAGACCTTTCTTCGACAGAGTATCACTTGAACTTGTGCCCTTAATCTCTGAAGCTTGTGAAGAGGAAGAGATATCAGACTTGACTGGGTGTTGAATATTGCCCCTACAAATTCCAATTGTTGTGAGGGCTGAAGGTTGGATTTCACTCAGTGTATGGTGATGCCCAACAACTCCACTAGAAGTAAGGTGTAGTGGAGGGCCCTGACCAGTAGATGCTTGGTGAGGGTGGAGAGGAGCCAATCATCTAGGTATGGAAACACCTGGAATCCCAGAAGTCTCAGATAAGCTGTTACCACTGCTAGGCATTTTGTGAACACTCTGGGGGCCGTCGAAAGAACTTAATTTGTAGTGATTGGCTCCCAACCAGAAGCGAAGGAGGCTTCTGGAGCACTTGTCCATCTTGATATGGTAATACGCATCCCGGAGATCTAATCAGCACATCCATACACCCTCCTGCAGAAAGGGAAGGATGGATTGAATCGTGACCATGCGGAACTTTGTCTGAACTACTGATTTGTTTAGTTGGCTGAGATCCAGAATGGGCCTCCAGTCCCCTGTCTTCTTTGGCACCAAAAAGAATCTTGAGTAGAACCCTGATCCACAATGGTCTGAGCGGACCTGTTGGATGGCTCGTTTTTGACATAGCTTTTGTATTTCAGAAGCTGCATTCTCCCTTTGACTGGGTGGAACATTGGGGAGTGATTCCAGAGGTCTTGGATAAGATATTAGGGGAATTTGGTAACCTCTGATAATGATTCTCTGCACCCACTGATTGTTTGTAACAGAGAGCCAGGCAGCTTGGTGCAGAGAAAAATGCACCCCAACTGCTTCCAGAGGAAAGCAATCGGGCAGCGCTTCAGGAGTGCTGATACGGTCTATCCAAGAAGTAATCTCTGGAGCCCTGGTTCCAGGGACCCCCTCTGCCCTGAGAGGGACACATTCCATTATTGGAACCCCCTCTGCCTCTGGGGGAGTCCTCACCACGTGCGTCATGGAAAGGACCTTGAGACTTCTTGTGCCACATCTTCCCTCTCCTCTGGTTCCTGGAGAATGAATGCTGAGGTTTGGAAAAGTGTAGGCCCATGGCAGACAAGGTCTTCCTGTCTTGCTCGCACCTGGCTAATGTATCCTTGACCTTAGCACCAAACAGAGCTGATGGTCTGATAGGGGCATTTAAAAAGGAAGACTTGAAGGAGTCCGCGAGGTCACAAATGTGCATCCAGGCGTGGCGTCTCATGACTACGCCTGAACCCACAGCTCTAGCCACTCCTTAGGTTGTGTGGGACAGCAACCTCATGGACAAATTGAATATTAACTCTAGGGTGGCAAGTTGGGAAGCAACTTTATCATGTGCTCCATCCAAAACTTGGCCTGCGAGGGTCCCAGAGAGTTCAGAGATAAGATCTCTCTGGAGCCTCGTAAAATGTGCCAAAAAGTTCAGAGACCTGATTGCAAAGGATGCTGATACAAAAAATTGCTTCCCTAACCTGTCCACTGTCCAGGACTCTCTGTTGGGTGGGTGGACAGTAGGAGTCTCTTCCGCAAGGTCCTTTTTCTTGGCTGCCGCCACCACCATAGCGTCCACTGGCAAACCAGTCTAGACCAATGGGGTTGATCCTCTGGAGGGGAGAGTACCTTGTCTGATCTCCTGGGGATGGCCTCAATGGTGCCTGGGTTCTTCCACGCCTGCTGCATGATGAGCTTAACCAACTCATCAGCAGGGGAGGGGGGGTCACCCAAGAAGTAGAGGGCCGAGAACGAAAAGCCTGCAGGAATACAGACTCCTCTGAGGAAGGATTGGAGGGCTTCCAGTCACCCCTCTGTTTCAAGACTTCCAGGATGTCTCCAAAGGAGACATTGTCAGGGGGTGACTGTGGGGATTCTTCCCCATCATTGTAGTCCATATCTTCCATGAGGGACTCCTCTGGGGAGTCCATGTGTTTCCTCTTACACGCCCATTTCCGAGGGGGGTTCTTCAGTGGGAGCATCCAAAGAAGACTCAGAAAGAGAAATACCCTGGACAGGGGTTTCCTGTGACTTGTGCTCTCGGAGTCCTGGGGGGTGTGGTCTTTGACAGATGTGGCTCAAAAGGAACTGGAGGAATGACTGACGTTGGAGGATTGCTCGAAGCAAGCACCCTCTCCATCACCCGGAAAGCGGGCCCGCCCGAAGAGGAGTGGGAGCCCTGAACCGAAGAAGACAAAATCAGAACCGGAGTCACACCCCACTCCACACGGTCCACCACCAGGGACGGAGCCTCAAGCAAACTCAGGAAGGTAGTCACCCTGGGACCCAAAGCCAGGACCGACAACACAGTCAGAACTGAGACCGGAACCAGAGATTCCACCCCCCCCCCAAGCATGAAATTGAGGAAGGGTGGGTTCCGACGGAACCAACACCCAAAGGGGCCTCGGGGCCTCAGACACTGTCGATGTCGGCACTGAGGAAGAGGGTCCTCTCGAAAACATCAGATATATGAGCCTTGGAACCGAGGGATCCAAGGGAGGAGAGTATGTAGGGGTCGCTGATGTAATAGACCCAAAGCCTGGAGTGGAATGGGGTCTAGGCAAATTTGAAATTCCCCTGGCAGTCAGCAGCTGGTCAAAAAGGCGCACCACATACAATTCTGAAAGGCTCATGGTGGATCTTACTGATGCCCCTGAGGGGGAATCAGGCCGGTCCAAAAAAGGGCTGCAGGCTTGTCCAGCAAACGGGGCCACAGATGATGAGTACTGGGTCTGTGGTGTATTACAGAATGACACAGATGATTCCAGCTTAGAAACCGGCAACAAAGGAATGGTTGGAGCTGAGAACGGGCTCAGAGCCGAGGTCACAACAGAGGTGGATGTCAAGAACGGCTCCGAAGTTGTTGTCAGAACTGACATCGGAATGGAGATGGGTGATGGTGCCGAGATAGAGGCAGACAAACTGATTGGAACCGAGGTAGTAGATGATGCTGTAGTCACTGGGGCCGGGGTAGGTACCTATGAGGCAACCTCAGTATGCTTCACTGGAGCCAAACTCGGAGCCGAGGTAGTCGGAACCGAGGAGGCAGTACAGTGCTCAAAGGAAGACTTTTGGGCCTTGTGCTTATGGCTTTTACCCCTGTCACCAGCTGGTGAAGAGGGATCTGAGCGAGGACGTTTCTTGTCCACAGAAGGAGGGGATGAGACCTCCGTCACAGAAATAGCCTCCGAAAAAGGCGATGAAAGCAGGCCCTTCAGGATCAATTTATTACAACGCTCATTCAGCGTCCACTGACTGAAGCTAGCAGAAACATCACACGGCGGTTTCAATGACAAATGCAGAACCCCCAGACAGTACACACACTCTTCATGAAGGTCGCAAAGATAAATCACTTAGCTGGAGAGCTTGGTGAAAGGCTGCTATATGGCTGTGCGGCAAACGAGATCTGAGGTAACTGAGTGAAGGGCATTGTGGGTAGCAGCTTAGCTCGAGAGTTTTTGGTGCATGCAAGCTTGGTATAAGGCTGACTTGGGTCTTTGGGCTCGGAACCAAACCCATCAGTGATGAATAGGAAGAAGATTAACAACTTCAGATATGTTAGTAGGAGGTTAGAGTAAAGAATGTACACTAAGGGTGAGGGGAAAGAATTTAACCAGGGGTAATACAGGAACAGAGCCATTTGTTATTTAATGTTCTTTAGGAAGACGTTTGATATTAATTAGCTTCTACTTATTGATTGCTTTTTCTACATAGCCAGCTTGCGGTAAGATGCATCTGTGGTAGACAGATTCCACAGAAAGATTACAACAGTACCCGTGTTGCTTTTTTTTTTTTTATTTTGGGATGAGACCATATAATCCAGAACTATGATATATGGATTCACCCCAAACCAACAATATAGCTTGCACACCTGTAGGACTACCTAGAACAGAAGAGGCTTAACACCACTATGGTGGGTCTATAATAATTTCTTGAAAACTAATTCCAGCGAATGTCCATTCATCAAATGTTTTTCTATTTGCCCTTTTCCCCACTGTAGTGCAATCTTTGAGTTGGTATATATAAGTAGGGGGGTGGGGGGGCATAGCCCCACACCTTGGTGGGTTTGCTATAATGTAGTTTATAGTTACGGTCAGTGTGGGGGACAAATAATTCCCTTCTCTTTGAACAATGTTTACTGAAGTGAACGTTTGATGAACAGCATCCACTGGTTTGTATTTGACGAAAGGCCATTTGCTGGAATTAGTTTTAAATGAATTAGTATAGATCCCATTATGGCACCTGCTGGGATGTCTTCTTTCTATCATCGTCTGCTAAAGAACAACAAAAAAAAAAACAAAGAGGATAGGGACAGAGCAGATGTGACATTAGTATTTGGCACCGATGATCAGTCTAAGGGTGCCAGTTTCAGTGAGATAATAACTTATCAAAAGCATTATATCTTCACAGATTAGTTTTGACAATTTTTTATGTTGATTAACACCAAGGAAACTGTACAGAATATTCATGAGCAATGTTAGTACAGGAATACATTAGATGCACAAGAATTCTAGGCCATAAGTGGTTAGATGTCCACTTCCAATATTGGAAGATCTGAGTACAAGCTCAGACTTTGGTGAAGACAAGACCAGTTGATTCTGTCATTGTTCTGTCACTACCACCAAAAGAAATTGCTCATCCAAAACCCTTAGCCCATCAGCAACAACCATAAGAAGACAGAGATTTCATTTCTAAACTCAGAAAAAGGAAGTGAGGTGGATGACCAGGATAACAGCCACTTATCAATCAGGTCACACTCCTGGTCTGAGCATTCCCCTCCTGGCTGGACCACAATGACAGTCAGTAAGGGCTCATTCCCAGAATGAGAGAGACAGAGAAGGACAGGTATACACATGTATATATATATATATATATATATATATATATATATATATATATATATATATATATATACAGAGAGAGAGAAACAAGACAGAGCTCTGAATCTTTGTCAGAATAGCAGTAACTCTTGGGTTAGTGGAGGGGGATTGTACTAGACATTCAGACCTTGTGGGTACATAGAGAAAGATCAGCTTGTGGAGTTCCCAGAGAAAGGAAGAGCACAAAAATGTAAAACAAATACACACAAGAATACATAGTAAAGTGGTAAGGTGCAGGAATTTATTCAGTATGCTAGTTTGTTTTTACAATGAAGGTCGCTTCTTGTCAAAGAAAATGGGAAAGAGTGAGATAAATTACTGTGGAAACATATCAGTTTGGACTTTTTATTTTGCAGGAGAATGATCTAATTTAAATCACAACATTGGCATACATTTTTCCTTAAATGTTAAGGTATCACCTTGGACGCAGTTATGCCTGATTAACATGTTTTTAAAAACTTACATAGGTAAATGCCTTTGGTGTTTCACTCTTTATTAGGCTTGTAGTAAAAAAGCATGGACTGAATCACTGAAAAAAAACACTGGAGAAGAAAAAGGGTTTAATGAATTATCTGAAAGGAATTTTGATGTGTATGAAGGTGTCATGGCTGTTTTTTTTTTTTGGAAGAATGTAATTTCAAGTGTGGCCTAGTTTGTTTTCTGTAACAAAAGGCATTGTTCTGAGGACATTTAGTCTATTTATGAGCATCATCTTACTTTTATACATTGTGCCCTTTATTGTTAATCTGCTTTAAGCGTGAATGTTATTTTTTCTACTTTGAAGTCACTGTATGAACAGGCATTGTTGATGCGTCACTTGATGGTGTGATTTACTATATATTAACTTGAAACTTGCCTTGATATAACCTACACATTGCACTATTTTATTTTTTTAGCTAGTCTGTACCATAGCCACATGCTAAGTGTCTTGTTACCTGCAAATATAACTGTATAGGTTAGCCCTCCTATCTGAAATGCAACACAATATATTTTTTACCAGTTGCCTGTTGTATTGGTAGGTCTGTAGAAATATTCCCACAGGTGCCTAATGGTTAAACACACTGTTTTTGTCAAAATATTAACTGCCTTATAGCTCTAGCCTTATTGTGCATAATCTCAACTGTTTTCATTCCTTGAATACTCTACCACACTAACTCTCCCTCAATCTGCAACCTTTCCTCCCTCCTCCTTGCACTTTTTCTCCCCCCTCTCTATAATTTCTCTGTCTTTTAACTTATCATTTTGAGTAACCCATTATCCGTTATCTTTTATTTTTATCAGGTTATACTCATCCCTCTCTTCCCCCCTCATCTACTGAAACATTTTTAAGATAGCCTAAGGAACCACTTATTGGGATTCTATTTCCTGCATTCTAGAGCATACCACTGTCTCTTGTGGCCAAGAACACAAGCTGTGTGCCGGGATTACCTTATCCATCTGTACATTGTATATATACACAGATCTTCTTTAAATAATATTCTATCAACCAATTTTCCCCTTGTGTTGTGCTGTAGCTAAAAACTCCTCATGCATCACCGTCACTCAGGCCTTATCTCCCCCTTTCCGTTCTGCTTCTAGGTTCTGGTCTCCCCACCTACACCTGCCTTCCTTGTCTGTACCTGTCCTCTCAGCATTATAAAGGTATCTTTTCCACTGAGCCATTTATGACTCTATCTCTCTAAGTCATCCCAACATTTTTCTGTCCTGGTACTGTCAAGGTCTCTCTCTCCCCTCCATCCTCCACCCACCCCTCTCCTTTGCATTAAAGCTTCTTGACTCTCTAACCTGTACAAAACTTTCTGCCACTCTCACACCATATCTATACTTCCCTAATGGTCTCCAGTAGCACTACATTATACCATACATACCTGTCTCACTGATTGTTCTTTAGAGTGATTCCTGCTTGACTTGGTACAGTCTGCTCCGTTCACCCTCATTTAATTTGGGCTCACTCAGCTCCCCTACCCTACCCTTGTTCCCACCCACCCATGCACCAATTACACTTATTCTCACAATAACTCCTCCCACACCTATTCATCCAATAGGAATTAACTCTCCTTCCATTCAGTTATCCAAAACAATCCACACCCTGCCACTCCATCTTCCAATAACATTCTCCCATTTAGATACTACCTCTATCAGTTGAGCTAATTCTCAAAAACAAGCTATTCTCACCTCTCTACTTACCAATCCTTCTATCCTTGCTCTTCTCTGATACATCTAAACTGCCACTGACAAATAACAACTCACAATACCCCCTCACCACATCCAACATGATACCCATCCATACACCCTCCTTTCTTCTATGCACCCTTATCATCTTACTTTGGATCTTATTTCAATTAACATCCCTAAGTACAGCGCTTGCACCTGAAAAAAATCACATCTATAACTGCCATGCAATTTCTCCTTCCCCTAGTTAGTCAGAAATATCCCCAGCCTGTACTCACTTGACATATGTTTACAAACCAGATTACAACTACTCCCCATCAAGCAACTTACTTATAACTATACATCTATCTTTAGCCATTTAAAAAGAAACCTCCAACCTTTTCTCTACCTTTACAAACAATTTAACATATCCCTATGTGAAGACATCCCCCCAAATCCAGGTCCCACCCCTCTAAAAGCTAATCTCCCTAGCCCACATAACTCACAAAATTTCACTACAATCAATCTCCAAAGTATCAGAAATAAAATAACAGAATTCCATCCTTGGATATCCATTAACAAACCAGACATATTAGTTGTAACCAAAACATGGCTGAAACCCCACATTAAGGATTTAGAATTTCTCCCCCCAGGGTATGCCTGTCTATGAACCAACAGACCCCCCCCCCATAAAAGGAGGAGGTGTTGCTATTTTCTTTCATAACACCCTCACTGTTGTTCCATTTTCCAACCTTATCCCTCAATTCTCTATAGCCAAGATACTTATATCACTTCTGAAACTGAACAATTCTAACGATCTCTGCATCATAGGCCTATATATCCCCCAAGGGAACAATATTCCCCTTCTGGAAGATATTCTCATCTGGATATCAAGCAATATCAATGGCTAGATTTACCAAACCACTCCCAATCATTTAATATCAACCTCTTTAACTTTACACAGCTAATAACATATACTACTAGACTAAACAGAAATAGACAGTGGCTCAATTCTTGACTGGATATTAGTCTCTGACCTAAACAAAATTTATACAGCAGGCACACTTCCTTATAGCATTAGTGGCTACCTCTCAGCCTATATGGTATGTAAAACCAACCCAATACCTTCCCAACATCAATTACAAACAAACTAGAAATCTATGCAACTTCAGTTCTACAATTCCTAATGAAACCCTGAGAAGTATTAAGCCTGTTGAGTTCTTTAACACCACATTTCTCAACATCTTAAACAAACTAGCCCCAGTCAGACAAAAAAGTAAAAACTAACCATGTTATTTGGATATCCGGAGCCACCAAGCAAATCATGTCTGGTAGAGACAAAATATGGACTAAATGGCAAAAGTTCAAGAACCCCACACATCTCCAACAATTTAGACAGCTCTGTAATAAAAATAACCACTGTAACTAAATATAAGTTACTGGACACATTACTTGAACTAAAATTATTTCTTAGAAAATTGAATTTAGCTATGTATTTTAAAGATAGCAGTTCTTTAGGCTATTCAGTGAGATTAAAGAAGAAAAGCAATTTTAATCCCCCTCTGCACCCATCCCTTATGATTTTTGATAAATTAACTACAGAAGATTTGTACAAATTGCAAGAGAAGTACAATACTAAGAGAATCAGGAATAATTTAAGTGCTACCGAATGGCTGTCACTTAAGTCTGTAGCAACCACCGCATTAGAGTCATGAAACCTAACAACGGTGGTGGTGTAGTGCTGTATGACACCCTGGAATATACAACAAAGATATCTAACATCTTAAACGATACAGGTACATATGAAACAATGTCTTTGAATGAGATAAATATTGCTCATTGATGCACAGATTTATACTTTGAAGAGTTTTTGTTAGATCATAGAATAACTCAGGAGTTATATCATTTTTTAAAAGTAGAAGAACCCACATTAGCCACCATTGTGGGCATTCCTAAAATACACAAACATTTTACATCCACCGTTTTGTCCCATCATTTCAGATAGCAAGTCCAAATCCTTTCCTTTTGGAGTTGTTGTTGATAGGTGGTCAAAACATGTATATAATAATGTTGGACACCTTCTTAAGGATTCATGGGACTTTTTGAGGTGGCTGAATAGAGACATTTGGGATAATAATCTAATATTTTTAACTATAGATGTCACAGACCTATTTTCTTCTATACCTAAAGAAGCTGGTTTGGAAAGTTTTAGTACTAGTATGAGACTTTATTATGGTCTAGATTGGAAGAAAATCAGTCTCTTGATTGAATTTATGTCTATAGTGTTAGATAATAATTTTACCTATTTCAAAGGAGAGTATTACAAGCAAATAAAGGGGATAGCCATGGGGGCCTTTTGTGTCCCCATTTTTGATAACCTTGTTTTATTAGACAGGGAAAATCATTACATATTTATGAGTAAATACATAAATAACATCAAGTGTTACGTCCATTTTTTTGGATGACATTTTTGTATTATGGAATGGCTCTCTTGATGAAATTGAAGAACTTGTAAATTACATTAATACCACTAGTACATTTCTCAATTTACCTATACTTGTAGTAAGGATGGGAAGGGATGTAGCTGGCCTGCAGGGATAGGTTGTGCTTGGACACTAGGTCCCAAATTAGTAGGGCTAGTCTGCACAATTGGTATGCCTTGGTACCTCCCTGTTTGTTGATGTACCACATTACAGTGGTATTGTCCGTCACTATCAGAAGAGGACCTGGTAGCAGGAGGGGTATGAAGGTCTGTAGAGCTAAAAGAACTGCTGTCATCTCCTTTACATTGATGTGTTTCATTTTCATGGGAGGATGCCACTGGGCTTGGACTCTGTAAGAGTGCAAGGTGGCTCCCCAACCTGAGTCTGAAGTATCTGTATGGAATATCTGTGTGGGTTGAGGGGGCTGCAGTGGAAGCCCCATGTTTAGTTGTACTTGTTGGATCCACCAAATGATTTCCTTCTTTAAACAGGGAAGAAGGGAATAACTTGTTTCAAGTGATTCTGGTGATGTGATCAGATATTTTTGAGGTAACATTGCAGTTTCCGCATATGCATTCTGGCCAGTGGTAGCATGGGAATAGTTACTGCCATCAATCCCAGGAGTTGAAGGAATTGCCTTGCAGTGACTGTCTGGGAGAACAAGACTTCCTGGAAGTGGGAAGTTAGGCATAGAACCTTGTCCTGTGGGAGAAAGGCTTTCATTCATTCTGTATTGAGTCTGCCACCTAGGAATATCTTGTCCTTGTCTGGGTTCAGGGAGGACTTCTTGAGGTTTGGGGTGAACCCTAGACTTTGTAGTAGGGACATAGTAAAGTGTAGATGTCTTAAGAGGGAATCTTCTGACTGTGCTAGGATAAGGATGTCATCCAGATATGTGTAAATCTGGATTCCTTGGGTCCTGCAGAAGGCAATGGCTGGAGCTAGGCACTTTGTAAACACTCTTGGGGCAATGGATATTCCAAAGGCCAAGGCCGTAAATTGGAAGTGTAAGGATGGCCCAGAGAAATGCAAGAAACATCTGTGTGAGGCCCTGATGGGAATGTGCAGGTCCAAGGTGACCATGAAAGCATTTGAGGGTATGATGGGGTAAGAGAATGGGGAGAGACAGCATTTTGAAGGATGGTACCTGCAGGTAAAGGTTTAGGAAGGAGAGATCCAAAATGGGTCTCCAGGGGCCATCCTTTCGAGGGACCAGGAACAGACGGGAGTAGAATTCCTTTCCTTCTTGTCCTGTGGGAACAGGCTCCATTGTGCCTTGTTGTTGCAGGTCTGACAGGATTTGTGGAAGGATATGGCATTGTTTTTTTGGGGGGGAAATGGAATGCCTTTCCAGGGGGGGGAATTTGTTTCCAGGATAGAAAGTACCCTTTCTGAATAATGGTTAATACCCATTGGTCTGTGGTGATTTTCTGCCAGAAGGGGAAACAGTGGGTAAGGTGAGCTGAGAGGGGCAGATGAACAAGGCAGTCATGCATTATTGGGACCTCCCTGTCCTGAAAGGGCTGTCTAGGCTGAGGAGGTGGGCTAGTGGGCCTGGATGAGGAATATCTTCTAGTTCCTCTTCTGGGTCTGGAAGAGGAGGCAGCAGAATGTGGGTTATGCCTAACAAAGGTAGTCTTAGCCGGGCAGTTCCTATAAAACCTGGGTATAGGGGATACCAGGAGATGTTTAATATCCTGTAACTCTTTCCTTTTTTCTTGCAGATTCTTAAATGGGTCTTCAGATTGCTTTTCAGAGAGGAAGTTGTGATCCAGGGGAGCATCCAAGATTTTGGACTTGAAGTCCTCTGGCAGATTCTGTAGTCTAAGCCAGGAATATCTTCTAAAGACAGATGGAGATGCTGCAGAGTGAGCATAAGCTTCTGCAGCATTGTAGCTGCAGCTTATAGAGTGTCTAGCCAATTGTAGTGCTAAGGACAATTTGAAGGAGGTATCCACTTTAATGGGACTGTCAGGAATTGAAACCAGCATAGAGGTGGCTTGGGATACTAAGTCCAGGGCATACTTGGTCATGTGTGTTTGATAGTTAATGGCTCCAAAGGCCAAAGTGGAGGAAGTGTACACCTTCTTGCCTAGCCTGTCCATGGATTTGCTACCTTTATCCATGGGCAATAGGGAGGCAGAGAGTAGCAACCTAGATTATCAGGAGAAGTGGCAATCACTGCGGGGTCTGCTAAGGGTGGCTTTATGAGAAATTTTAGTTCCTGTGGCACCTTGTAGAAGTGGTCAGGTATTTTAGAGGCTGCAGTAAAGGCATCCAAGTATGCAGGAAGAACAGGGGGTACAGCTGAAGGGGAGGGGGACTCCACTTGCAGCAGTTCAAAGTATCTTTTTTGGGGTTTCTGTCATTTGGGAAGTATCCCATTTGAAATAGTCTTTCATTTTGGTGATGGTTTCACCAAATGTAATGTCTTCAGGTGGAGAATCCCCTTCCACGGAATCCTCATCAGGAGAGTAATATTCCTTGGCAGAAGCAATCTGGGATGCATAAGAGATGGATTCTTCCGAGGAAGAGTAAGTAGATTCATGTTCTTCTTCTTCCTCAAGGAGGGGAGCCATGGGAATAGAATAACAGAGTTAGGCCTAGGGCTTAGCAGAGGCAATGTGGTTGTGGGTGAGGCAGAAGGCATAAGGGCCATAAATGCCTGCATAAGAGAGGAGGTGAAGGCCTCCCAGTCTGGAGGGGCTACAGAAGCAGGCGTAATATGTTTTGTTTTCTGCTTCTTTTTGGTTGGAGTTGGTCTATTGCTGGGTTTGGCAGCGGCTGTATCAGAGGTCTGGATCCCGGTCGAAGGAACCCCCAAATCTGGTTCCCCCTCAACATCGACAGGCGTCAGTGTCTGAGAAAGCTCCATGGATGTGCCAGACGTCATCTGTGCAGTGGCCTCCACAAGGGAGGTTGATGGAGCCGAAGGATCCGCCGAACACTCCTCAACTCCTACATCGGTAGTTGGCAGGGTGTCCAAGTGCAAAGCAGCAGGCGCTGAAGGCCTAGGCATCTTGGCCTTCTTACGTGGAGGTTCTTGGGCAGCCTCTGAAGCAGGATCCATTCTGAGAGCCAGCCGTTTGAGGTGCTGGTTTTCTAAGTAAAGGTTTAAAGCTGCCAGATGGTTACATAAGGTTTTAGGCACAAAAGATTTACAAATGGGGCAGGCGTTATGGTCGTGTTCCCGGCCTAAGTAGAAAACGCATTTGTCATGGGCGTCCTTATGGGGAATTTGGCACCCGCATTGGCACTTTCCCTTTTTACCTGACATCAGCTGAAAGCTACAACAACCAAGCCTAAGGAATGCGAAAGATTGGTAAAATATTAGAAATGCAAAAAACCCAACAGGTTACTTATCTATAGTCGATCCAACGTCTGGAGAGTGATCGTACGATGTGAAGTCATCTGCGGCTGAAAGGTTCTGAGGATTGTGTGTGCAGACGTCACACAAAGGGTCCCTGGTTTATGGCCCTATGTGTGACATCCCATGTAGCTGCAAGAGCCAAGCTGAAACTTTTGTATAGAAGCCGATGTACAGGTAGCCAAAAGGCAGGAAATCCCACACCAAGAATACTGCAACATAGGAATAGAAGAACATCTGTAATACTAAACATGTGGTGTACTTAGCGAAGTGCTGCTCTTGTTAGAGTTTTTATGTAGGTAAAATGGACAAAGAATTAAGGAACAGAATATATGAACATACATACCAAATTAAAAAGGAAAACACTAACAATGCCTTATACAGACATTTAGCTGGTAACCCTACCTGTAATATGTTTACATTTTCCATTCTAGAATGCCTGGACGTAAATCCTCATGGGGGTAGCTTAAAATTATTATTAGAAGAAAAGGAGTTAAGATGGCAATTATTTTTAAATGCCACGAATGCTCCTGGAGTAAATAATTACATTTCTATTAATTCTGTATTACAGTTTAGATAATGTGGTGTTTTGCACTTATTTTAGGTTTTAACATTATTAGAGGTGTTGTGCAAGTTTTTTCTAGCACTGTTTGCTGTCTTTTTAGATGCTACGACATATTTGTCTGTTTTAAAGTACTTCTTCTTTAAGATGGCACTGATAAATTAGTCTTTTCTCATTGGCTGGGATAAGGCTATTTATATGACTAAGTTATGAAGAGTGTATTCAGATTCTGAGGAAGTCCACGTTTGAGTGGACAAAAGCATTCAATCTCAATAAACCTCTGTTTTTAAGACATTATTGTGACAGACTGCTTGACTCCAATTATCCTGGGATTTCTAGTGCTTTTGTGGCATTTTCCAGGTTATACAGTGGTTATTTTTTGGTTTTGTCGTGAATACCTGATTTTTCTGCCTTTTTGGTAGCTCTGTAATAAAGCAAAGCACCTAATCATTAATGAAAAAAAGAATATTATCTAAGCCTTCAAAGAAATCACAAATTAAATCCAAAATAAATTTTGGAACTCAGTCTCAACTATAATTAACTCCGGTCCCAAAAATAACCCCTGCCATTTCCCCGAGAAAACAGCAAGTGAAATAGCCACCCTCTTTAACTCACACTTCATCGACACAATAGTTAAACTCAACGCTACCATTCCCCAATCTAACACTAACTCTCATCCACTAACTCCTCCTCCACAGGATGCCACTACCCCCTCCATAGCCTCCTTTTCTTTCTCCACCTTATCCATCTCTATGATAACTAAACTTCTCCTAAAACTAAAATCTGGGTCCAGTGCTCCTGACAACTTACCCCCATAGTACCTCCAAGTGTCAGCTAGAGCAATTGCCTATCCCATTAGCATATTTCTCAATAAATCCCTCCAAGAGTCCTATGTTTCCACTATCTGGAAAAAGGCATATATTCTTCCTCTCCACAAAGGTGGTAATAATACCGACATTTCTAATTTTTGACCCATAGCTATTCTTCCCCCCTCTAAAATCCTGGAAAAGTGTATCTATTATCAGTTTCTAAATTATATACTCCTAAACCAACTCCTACCACCAACTCAACATGGCTTTAAAACAGGGCTCAGCACAACCACAGCTCTTATCATCTATATGGACACAGTCAATAAAGCTAGAAACTCTGGCAAAATTGTATTCTACCTATTTCTTGACCTCTCCAAAGCTTTTGATATGGTCTCCCACCCTCTACTCCTCTGTAAACTGTCCAATCTTGGCATCTCCCCCTACTCTAGACTGGCTTGCTAACTATCTAAAAAACAGACAACAATCAATTAAATGGCTCAATACCTCCTTCCCATTTCTTGTTTTTCCCACAGGTGTTCCTCAGGGCTTCATCTTAGGAACCCTTCTTTTCAGTATTTTTATAAATGACTTTCACTCCACTCTTAAAAATGCATGTGTTGTACAATATGCATACAATTCAACTATTATTTGCTCTGCTATATCAACAACAGAACTTTTGCAAATAACCCAGAATGTTTTTACTGCTACTGAAATGTGGATGGCCAGTAATCAGCCAGCTCTAAACTCCAACAAAACGAAACTTCTTCTACTTACTCCCAAGAAAAAAACACTCGTTAACAAGTCAGACTTCACCATTCATTCTCAAAACAAAACCACCATAGAGATTGTCTCCCGCACTAAACTATTAGGTGTTATTCTAGATGAAAACATTTAACCACCATATTCACAATAATATAAAAAAACACACCACAAACTAGGCACCCTTTATTGATAAGAAAACTTTCTTAACTGCTCCAGTAAATGAACTGTGGCCTTAACCTTTCTCGTACCCTCTTTCTTGTATGGTGCTCCCCTCCTTACCAACATCCAATTATTCCTAAAAACCAAGCTTGAATCTTGTTCCAACAAGGTTGCCAAGTTCAGAAACCAAGAACCAAAACAAAAGGGACTACAACACCAGTATGAACCAGTCCAAGAATGAAGTTCCACAAAAAATCACCACATTGATAAAACACAGGCTTATTTAGCGCTTTCATCAGATTATATCCACTGACTTCAACAGAATAGTTTACAACAAATTCTACACCTATTTAAATAGAGGCACAAGATAAAAAACATGACTGTGTCAACCAATTAAATACACAAATTAATTAATCTTACTAGCCAAACTGTTATAAAAAACATATTGGTAAAAAGAAACACATTTGTAAAAAAAAAATCTGTAAAAAACAAAATAGTACAGCCTGCCACATAAATAATGCTGCAAACAACCACAGTACTTTCTAAAACTAGATGACATATGAACGTAACCTGAGAAGGCTACCAATGCTTATACTGTCATTGAGACCTGGGGCAATACACAGGCAGTGGATATAATCCGACGAAAGCGCTAAATATACCTGTGTTTTATCAATGTGGTATTTTTTGTGGAACTTCATTCTTGGACTAAGGTTGCCAAGTTTGCAACCAACACAAAATTCTCTTCCCATCACTGCATCTCCATACACTCACTCAACTGGCTCTAACTTCCACATCACTTAACCTACCTACAACTAATCACAGCACACAAAATAATTTATAGACCCTCTGGCTGTCCAGCCCTTTCTTTAGTTTTAACCCACCACCAACCTAACAGGCTACTCAGATCCAAAAATCTTCTCTTGCAAGTAGGCAAGCTAAAACTCCCATCTGGTGGCATGCTTTATTCCTTCACAATTCCCAAAATATGGAATTCTCTTCCAACTGCTATCTGAACCACCAGCAATATTTTATCATTCAAAAAAGCTCTGCGCCAACACTTCTCTACCCTTTGGCTATGCAAATGTCCAAATTCACATCCATCCATAACCTGATTTCCCCACACCCCAATTAATATACACCTTAACTGACATCTTCCTCTGTTCATCTTCCCTCATCACTTAATAGTTCACATATAAGTTACCTATTAACATCTTAATATCTGTCTATGTCTCATCAACAAGTATACCATCTTTACATACTGCCCTGCACTGTTGTGCTGGCTAATAATCTTAGAGCACCTTATAAATATCTCTACAAGACTGCTTTTAACACACTACTACCTTAAGTCTACATAAATATGTTTACTTAGTTGTATGCATCTTTGAACTGCATGATTCTGGTTTTTTTTCTGCATAATACTTTTATGTTTCTTGTATAATACTGTTTGCATTTATTAACTATTAGCATTTCATGTACTATTATGCTAATTAGTTTTGTGGAGCTTTTTTCCCCAGGCCTCCAATGAATATGAGCTCTTTGGCCCAGTGGACTTTCCCAGGAAACAGATGTCAATAAATACATACATACATACATAACATTTCTGCTAAATAAATTACACAATTCAAGAACATTAGATGCTTGGCAATAGAGTAATGTGGAAGTAAGGGCAAAATCCCATGAAACTCCCTACGTTTAGCACTTGCATTACCAACACACTGTCCAAACCCATCCCCCAGTATAAAATGCCTCAGCAAGGTCTCAAGCTACTACACCTCAACATGGCAACATAGTTTGTCTCACTTTAAATGCTATATGAACTTTGTGTACACCTGAAATGAGAATTAAAGTGCACCAAAACAGAATAAATATTGTTATTATACTAAAACAAGATCCTCAAAACAGAAAACAACTCTTACAATCTATCTATGGAAACACTGCAGCAGCTTATGTCCGCTGTTTAGCTGATGGGCTTTGTTGACATAGTAACAGAACAGCACAGAAACTATGAAGAGCTTACTGTCAGTAATATATTTGATGACTTTCATTGGGAAACACATGGCTCACTGATAAAGCTGGCAGATAATTTCTGGGTTATATTTTTTGGTGCAAAGACCGAAGGGAAAACATACATGCTTGGAAGAATGCTTTTTTTTGAAAGATAAAGTGAGTAAAAATATCTTGGGATGATAAAATACTGATGATGATTAACCCAGTGCAGTGTAAAAGAACAGTGCCAAAGATACGGTAGTGTGCTGCCATGGAGATGGATACTAAAAATGGTAACATCATACTCCTCTTATTGGGAAAATGCCATCTGGAGTGCTGTGTTAACTCTAGCAGCCACACAAAAGAAGGAAGACATGACAGGTAAAAATGGAGAAAAGAACGGAGAGGTTGCGCTATGACAACAAATTGGCACAGCCTGGCATGAACACACTGAACAAGAGAAGGCAAAGGAAGGATACAATCTGGATTCAACTGGCGGGATGGTCAGACTTAATGCTAAAAAAGTCATACCTGCTATAGCATTTCTACTTCAGCTGAAGCCCAGACCCTTCAGAATAATATCAAGGAGAGTCACCACACCTACTCTACCAGTCGCAAGTTGAACGTTCCATAAAACAAATAAAGACTATATTGTTTGCTGCCCCCATAATACAGAAGGTTATGATTGGCTCTCCAAGCATAGCCATGTTATTATGTGTTTGAGACGTGGATGCCAAGAAATCCATCTTGAGAGTGAAGCTCGAGAGGTGAATCTTGGCATCCATGTTGAGAACAAATAATAACTCTCTATAATAGGTGAGACCCAGTCATATAACTCTTTGCAGTGCATGGAAGTTTTATCTACTTCATGTACTACCAGTTACAGAAGAAAAGGTGAACTGTTTTACCAACTTTGAAAACCAGTAAAGCACTTAGCGAATGTCACATAGACAGCAAGTAAATATTACTTCTCAGAAGTCAAGGCCAATGTCAGTGGTCTCTGGCTGACTAAATTTGTAGATGATTGCAAATTAGGAGCTGTCATTGAATCTCACACTGACACAAATGTTTTCCAGGAGGGGCTGACACAGACAAACAACTGGTGCCAGAGCCATGGACTAAAACTAAATGCCAAGAAATACATAATAGTATCCTTTGGGAAGTCATCTATCCCTGGTTAACTATCATATTGACAATGCACCCCTTAGAGTTGACCTAGTAGTCAGAGACTTAGGGATACACACAGATAGTAATGTAGCCTTTGCCCATCATGTGTCTACAGTGATGAGGAAATCATTTGATATTGCACAATTTATAAACAAAGGTATGGCATCTAAGTCCAAGGAAGTCATTGTTCTACTGTATTCGGCATTCATCAGACCTATCATTGAGTACACTGCCCCTGTGGTATGTACCTAACCAGGCATATCCAACAACTGGAATGTCCACAGAGGTTCCACACTAAAAGAATACAGGGCATAAGTAAAATGTCCTATGAAGACCGCCTCATAGCCCTATCCTTGTATTCTGTCTCCTACAGACTTTTGAGGAGAGATCTATGCCTGGCATACAGGGCATTGTCAGACCCAGGTCTGATGGACCTCCTGCATAGCCACAAAACAAACAGCACCAGAATTACCCGTTCTAAAGACTTAAACCTTGCCTGTGATATAAATAGATCCTGCTGGAGAGATAGGTATGCATCCTAGAGACTACCATGTCTATGGAACAGGCTTCCCATCCATGTGAAGCAGAGTTCCTCCCTATCCCAATTCAATTGCAACTTGGACAATTGGATGGGAAACTGGAAATTCATCCCTGGTTTGGCACCAATGTCTCTAATGGACACAGGTAACCTGTAAATGGTTCATCTCCCAAACCCCTGCTTAAACTTATCAAGGGTATCAGACCTTGTCAGAGATTTGGGATGCATGGCTAGGCTTAAAAAGGCCCTTGTGGTCATTAGCCTAGTAAACACCTATGAACCTATGAGCCTATATAATTGCAGGAGAAGGTCAGGGACAGTGTTTTTAAATTCCATGGATATATGACGAAAGATACTCAGGGACAGCTGAGTGTGTAGGAATGTTCCTACCCTGATACCAGACCTTAACAACACTTAGGGGGTAACTACTATTAAACACCTGAGAAAGTGTAGTTACAGTTGGGTCTCAAGCTACAGAATTGCATTACAGGTTTATCTTTTTTCTTACTTTGGAGAATAATCATGGAGTGCCATGCACTACAAGAAAAATAATCACCTACAATCTCTTTATCTGACCCTCCTTTTAGATACTGTCATGTTTACACACACAAAACCACATACACATACACATATACACAAATACCCAGAAACACCTACACACATTAATATCACTAAGATCTTCCAGAACCGCCTTCACTGGGCTGAAGATATGCCTTCACCCCTCAAGAGGTGATCACAGATAGAAGTAAGGTGTTTGTTAAATGCAAGTACCAAGCACTGCACCTAGTCTGAGTCTGAATATGGTCCATGGAAATCAGTGTGCTACCACAGAAAACAAATACAAAGTATTCCACAATACTTTCAACAAATGGGCATAATGTGGTCTCTTCTTAATACTTTAGTGCAAGTTGACAAAAGGCCATCTAAGGGATCCCTACTCATAAATTGTTCTACTCAATGGTAGCTTAGGTGGATGTAAAAGATCCTGTGGAACCTACCAAAAAGAGTAGGCAGGAGCTGCATAATTCCCTGGCCAAATTTCCCCTAATAGTATAAATACAACCTTGAATCTCCCCTGAAAAAAGGCCACTAACCTAGTTGGATTAACCTGGTCAACAAAGAATAAATAAAATAAATATTATGGCATTATGTTACAAAAGGTTATTTTTTTTTAGGTTAAACACTTTCTTGGAGAAAGCTTTTGGAATGCCAGTGACCCACTTTCAAAGGTGAGGGTTTAAGATGAAAGCATCAAATACTTGTGACAAAGTTAGATTCATAGGTAAATATTAGGTTAGCGACTACCAAGGCCTTTATAAGCCTAGCAGTGCAATCCAACCCAATTGTGTCCCTATGTATCATAGGCGTTTATTTGGAGGGAGTATGTTTCTAGAGGTTATGTGGGGAGGTACATTAACTTGGGCATTACTCTCTGGCTCTGTCTATCAGAGACATGAAGGCCAGACCCGGGGTGAATTTCCAATCTCCAACATTGGCCAAGGTTACGTTTGGTAATGGAATGTCATAACTTTGTGATTCCTCATTATTTTGAGTCCAAATTTTCAGTGTGCCACTTATGGAGCCCTACCTCACCCCCACACAACTATTACATAAGTATGTCTCAAAAGGTGCCCTCATGAAACAAACTCAGAATCTCTTTTTGGGACATAGACATAGAAAGACAGTGTGACAGGTCAACAACTGGGACCATAAGATGAGTGTTTAGAAGGCTAGGTCCAAAATATTTAATGTTTGCTATGTTTATGAGCTTTTGCATATTTTTTCTGTGGACTTTTTTTCTTCCCCTATCGCACCAAACATCAATCCACTGACACAGCAGCCTGTACATTCTTGTTGGTGTGAGAGGTCAGGGCCTCTTCATTCCACTGTTGGGTCCATGGAACAGATGTCAAGCTGTCAAGCATGAGGGAATTTTCAATCTAATCAGTAATACCACTTCTAGGTGGTGACATAAGCAACTGCATCACCATGAGGTCATTACCCTTCTGTGCCACATAACTAGGGTATATTGTGCATACTTTTAATGCATGCTTGCAACTTTAATAATTTTGTGCATTTCAGTCTGAAATTCCAAGTATGTCATCTATGTCAAACTATGTCTATGTCAAATATCTATTACAAACTAGGGCCTGGCATTGCACAATTCTGTTTCAAACATAATTCTGCAGTCCCTCTGCAAAGTTACCTTTTTATCTATTCAGTTTGTAAAATAAACCAACAGGATACATATGTTGAAATATCTGGTACAAAAATGCTGAAAATCATTAGCAATATGGGTCTCTGTTATCTTTGAAAATTATAGTCTTTGTCAAAAATGTTAACACACTGGCCTCCTT